>NW_027102256.1:212500-270000 GCF_035609145.1 Eleutherodactylus coqui
GAGGTGCTCGGGGCCGAGCTGGAGTTGCAGGAGGCGGGCACGGGCCTGCCGGTTTTCCCCTCGGGGTTTGCTTATGTGCCGAAGCGGGGGAAGTCAAAAAAAAAATAAAAAAGCAACTCCGCCAAAGAGACGGGTAGCCAAACGGAGGCGAGGGCAGAGGTCGCCTCGCGTAGGGATGTTGGAGGTTTGGCTAAGTGCGGAGCCCGGTGTGTGGTGGAAAGGGGCTGACCCGGCTGGCCGGGGCCGGCGGGAGCTGCGGCTGCCGGGGCTGAGCCGAGTGTCGATGCATGTCGTGAGAACCGGGAAGGGGACAAACCGGTGGCTCCAGGCCGGGTTGGAGTTCCAGGAGGTCGGCCTGACTCTGGAGGTTTTCCCCTTAGCATTTCCCCATAGGCCAAAAGGGGGGAAGTCAAAAAAGCACCCCCGGCAGATGTATGCAGAAGGGGCTGGGGGGTGACGGAGAGCGGGCTGTTGGCAGCTGTGTGGTGGCTGCTGGCAGCCGTGTGCTGGCTGCAGGGGTGGGCCTGGGCGGCTGCCGAGCGCCCCCAAAGCGCACCTACCAGCGGTGGCTCAAGACATTGCCTGAGCCTCCGATGTGCCCGGGCAGGACACCCAGGAGGCGGGGAGCAGACACCCCCGCTGAAGCCCACGGCAGTTGGCAGAGATGAGTCTTGGAGAAAAATGACAAAGTCCAAACGCTCCAGGCGCTGGCCAGGGGTGCGGACCGGGCTGGCCGGGCCGGCGGGGGCTGCGGCGGCCGGGGCTGAGCCGAGTGTCTATGCATGTCCTGAGAACCGGGAAGGGGACAAACCGGTGGCTCCAGGCCGGGTTGGAGTTCCAGGAGGTCGGCCTGACTCTGGAGGTTTTCCCCTTAGCATTTCCCCATAGGCCAAAAGGGGGGAAGTCAAAAAAGCACCCCCAGCAGATGTATGCAGAGTTGGGCTGGGGGGTGACGGGGAGCGGGCTGTTGGCAGCTGTGTGGTGGCTGCAGGGGTGGGCCTGGGCGGCTACGGAGGGCGCCTTCAGAGTGCACCTACCAGTAGGGGCTCAAGACCCAGGCTGAGCCTCCGATGTGCCCGGGCTGGACACCCAGGAGGCGGGCAGCAGGCCCCGCTGAAGTCCAAGGCATGTGCCAGAGGCGAGCCTTGGAGAAAAAACGACAAAGTCCAAACGCTCCAGGCGCCGGGCAGGGTGGCGGACCCGGCTGGCCGGGCCGGCGGGGGCTGCGGCTGCCGGGGCTGAGCCGAGTGTCGATGCATGTCGTGAGAACCGGGAAGGGGACAAACCTGTGGCTCCAGGCCGGGTGGGAGTTCCAGGAGGTCGGCCTGACTCTGGAGGTTTTCCCCTTAGCTTTTCCCCATAGGCCAAAAGGGGGGAAGTCAAAAAAGCACCCCCGGCAGATGTATGCAGAAGGGGCTGGGGGGTGACGGAGAGCGGGCTGTTGGCAACTGTGTGGTGGCTGCTGGCAGCCGTGTGCTGGCTGCAGGGGTGGGCCTGGGCGGCTGCCGAGGGCCCCCAAAGCGCACCTACCAGCGGTGGCTCAAGACATTGCCTGAGCCTCCGATGTGCCCGGGCAGGACACCCAGAAGGCGGGGAGCAGCCCCCGCTGAAGCCCAGGGCAGTTGGCAGAGATGGGTCTTTGAGAAAAAACGACAAAGTCCAAACGCTCCAGGCGCTGGCCAGGGGGGCGGACCCGGCTGGCCGGGCCGGCGGGGGCTGCAGCTGCCGGGGCTGAGCCGAGTGTCAGTGCAGGTCCTGAGAACCGGGAAGGGGACAAACCGGCGGCACCAGGCCGGGTTGGAGTTCCATGAGGTCGGCCTGACTCTGGAGGTTTTCCCCTTAGCTTTTTCCCATAGGCCAAAAGGGGGGAAGTCAAAAAAGCACCCCCAGCAGATGTATGCAGAGTTGGGCTGGGGGGTGACGGAGAGCGGGCTGTTGGCAGCTGTGTGGTGGCTGCTGGCAGCCGTGTGCTGGCTGCAGGGGTGGGCCTGGGCGGCTGCGGAGGGCCCCTTCAGCGTGCACCTGCCAGTTGGGGCTGAAGACCCAGGCTGAGCCTCCGATGTGCCCGGGCAGGACACCCAGGAGGCGGGGAGCAGCCCCCGCTGAAGTCCATGGCATGTGCCAGAGGCGAGTCTCGGAGAAAAAAATGACAAAGTCCAAACGCTCCAGGCGTGCCGGCCAGGGGTGCGGACCCGGCTGGCCGGGCTGGCGGGGGCTGCGGCTGCCGGGGCTGAGCCGAGCGTTGACGCATGTCCTGAGAACCGGGAAGGGGACAAACCGGTGGCTCCAGGCCGGGTTGGAGTTCCAGGAGGTCGGCCTGACTCTGGAGGTTTTCCCCTTGGCATTTCCCCATAGGCCAAAAGGGGGGAAGTCAAAAAAGCACCCCCAGCAGATGTATGCAGAGTTGGGCTGGGGGGTGACGGGGAGCGGGCTGTTGGCAGCTGTGTGGTGGCTGCTGGCAGCCGTGTGCTGGCTGCAGGGGTGGGCCTGGGCGGCTGCCGAGGGCCCCCAAAGCGCACCTACCAGCAGTAGCTCAAGACCCAGGCTGACCCTCCGATGTGCCCGGGCAGGACACCCAGGAGGCGGGGAGCAGCCCCCGCTGAAGCCCACGGCAGTTGGCAGAGATGGGTCTTGGAGAAAAAAATGACAAAGTCCAAACGCTCCAGGCGCTGGCCAGGGGTGCGGACCGGGCTGGCCGGGCCGGCGGGGGCTGCGGCGGCCGGGGCTGAGCCGAGTGTTGACGCATGTCCTGAGAACCGGGAAGGGGACAAACCGGTGGCTCCAGGCCGGGTTGGAGTTCCATGAGGTCGGCCTGACTCTGGAGGTTTTCCCCTTAGCATTTCCCCATAGGCCAAAAGGGGGGGAAGTCAAAAAAGCACCCCCGGCAGATGTATGCAGAGTTGGGCTGGGGGGTGACGGAGAGCGGGCTGTTGGCAGCTGTGTGGTGGCTGCTGGCAGCCGTGTGCTGGCTGCAGGGGTGGGCCTGGGCGGCTGCGGAGGGCCCCCTGAGTGCACCTACCAGTAGGGGCTGATGACCCAGGCTGAGCCTCCGATGTGCCCGGGCAGGACACCCTGGAGGCGGGGAGCAGCCCCCGCTGAAGTCCATGGCATGTGCCAGAGGCGAGTCTTGGAGAAAAAAATGACAAAGTCCAAACGCTCCAGGCGTGCCGGCCAGGGGGGCGGACCCGGCTGGCCGGGCCGGCGGGAGCTGCGGCTGCCGGTGAAGATCTGGGTGTCAATGCATGTCCTGAGAACCGGGAAGGGGACAAACCGGTGGCTCGAGTCCGGGTAGGAGTTCCATGAGGTCGGCCTGACTCTGGAGGTTTTCCCCTTGGCATTTCCCCATAGGCCAAAAGGGGGGAAGTCAAAAAAGCACCCCCGGCAGATGTATGCAGAAGGGGCTGGGTGGTGACGGAGAGCGGGCTGTTGGCAGCTGTGTGGTGGCTGCTGGCAGCCGTGTGCTGGCTGCAGGGGTGGGCCCCGGGCGGCTGCGGAGGGCCCCCAAAGCGCACCTACCAGTAGGGGCTGAAGACCCAGGCTGAGCCTCCGATGTGCCCGGGCAGGACACCCAGGGGGCGGGGAGCAGCCCCTGCTGAGGTCCATGGCATGTGCCAGAGGCGACTCTTGGAGAAAAAAACGACAAAGTCCAAACGCTCCAGGCGTGCCGGCCAGGGGTGCGGACCCGGCCGGGCCGGCGAGAGCTGCGGCGGCCGGGGCAGAGCCGCGTGTCGATGCAGGTGGTGAGAACCGGTATGAGGGTGATCCTGGTCGCTCCGGGCCGAGCCAGGGTTCCAGGAGGGCGGAAGGAGCGGGCCCGTTTCCCCTGATAGCGCCGACGACGGTAAAATAAGGCCTCGCAAAACGTCAGCACGAACACCTTGTCGGGGTATAAGGGAACGAGCGGTGTGCGGTCTTTGACAAAGTGACACTATTTCTCAAAAAAAGCACCCCCGGCAGATGTGTGCAGAGGGGCTGGCTGGTGACGGAGAGCGGCGGGCTGTTGGCAGCAGTGTGCTGGCTGCAGGGGTGGCCCGGGGCGGCTGCGGAGGGCCCCCAAAGTGCACCTGCCAGCAGTGGCTCAAGACCCTGGCTGAGCCTCCGATGTGCCCGGGCAGGATGCCCAGGAGGCCGGGCACGGACCGCAGCTTGCCCGCTTTGCCGTCCGATGAAGCTTGCACGGTCAGAAAAGTTTCAAAGTCCCAACGGGGAGAGAGTGTTGACGGCGAGGGGGCGCTGGCTGCTCCAGGGGCCGGGAGGGAGGCCCCGGAGGTCGGCCTGGGGGTGAGTGGAGCGGCCCCCGTGTGTCCCTGAGCGTCCCCCGGTCTTTGGTCGAGAGGGGGTCTCAGCCGCTAATGTGCCCGCCCGGGTACCTAGGGAGGCCGGCCTGGGGCGAGTGGAGCAGCCCCCGTGTGTCCCTGAGCGTCCCCTGGCGTTTGCTGAAGAGGGGGTCTCAGCCGCTAATGTGCCCGCCCGGGTACCTAGGGAGGCCGGCCTGGGGTGGGTGGAGCAGCCCCCGTGTGTCCCTGAGTGTCCCCTGGCGTTTGCTGAAGAGGGGGTCTCAGCCGCTAGTGTGCCCGCCTGGGTACCTAGGGAGGCCGGCCTGGGGCGAGTGGAGCAGCCCCCGTGTGTCCCTGAGCGTCCCCTGGCGTTTGCTGAAGAGGGGGTCTCAGCCGCTAATGTGCCCGCCTGGGTACCTAGGGAGGCCGGCCTGGGGCGAGTGGAGCAGCCCCCGTGTGTCCCCGAGTGCCCCCCGGTCTTTGGTGGAGAGGGGGTCTCAGCCGCTAATGTGCCCGCCTCAGGGAGTCCGGCCTGGGGCGAGTGGAGCAGCCCCCGTGTGTCCCTGAGCGTCCCCCGGTCTTTGGTGGAGAGGGGGTCTCAGCCGCTAATGTGCCCGCCTCAGGGAGGCCGGCCTGGGGCGAGTGGAGCAGCCCCCGTGTGTCCCTGAGCGTCCCCCGGTCTCTGGTGGAGAGGGGGCCTCAGCCGCTAATGTGCCCGCCTCAGGGAGGCCGGCCTGGGGCGAGTGGAGCAGCCCCCGTGTGTCCCTGAGCGTCCCCCGGTCTTTGGTCGAGAGGGGGTCTCAGCCGCTAATGTGCCCGCCTCAGGGAGGCCGGCCTGGGGCGAGTGGAGCAGCCCCCGTGTGTCCCTGAGTTCCCCCCGTTGCTCGCTCAAGAGGGGGTCTCAGCCGCTAATGTGCCCGCCTGGGTACCTAGAGAGGCCGGCCTGGGGTGAGTGGAGCAGCCCCCGTGTGTCCCTGAGCGTCCCCCGGTCTTTGGTCAAGAGGGGGTCTCAGCCGCTAATGTGCCCGCCTCAGGGAGGCCGGCCTGGGGCGAGTGGAGCAGCCCCCGTGTGTCCCTGAGCGTCCCCCGGTCTTTGGTGGAGAGGGGGTCTCAGCCGCTAATGTGCCCGCCTCAGGGAGGCCGGCCTGGGGCGAGTGGAGCAGCCCCCGTGTGTCCCTGAGTTCCCCCCGTTGCTCGCTCAATAGGGGGTCTCAGCCGCTAATGTGCCCGCCTGGGTACCTAGAGAGGCCGGCCTGGGGTGAGTGGAGCAGCCCCCGTGTGTCCCTGAGCGTCCCCCGGTCTTTGGTCAAGAGGGGGTCTCAGCCGCTAATGTGCCCGCCTCAGGGAGGCCGGCCTGGGGCGAGTGGAGCAGCCCCCGTGTGTCCCTGAGCGTCCCCCGGTCTTTGGTCGAGAGGGGGTCTCAGCCGCTAATGTGCCCGCCCGGGTACCTGGGGAGGCCGGCCTGGGGCGAGTGGAGCAGCCCCCGTGTGTCCCTGAGCGCCCCCCGGTCTTTGGTGGAGAGGGGGTCTCAGCCGCTAATGTGCCCGCCCCAGGGAGGCCGGCCTGGGGCGAGTGGAGCAGCCCCCGTGTGTCCCTAAGTGTCCCCTGGCGTTTGCTGAAGAGGGGGTCTCAGCCGCTAATGTGCCCGCCTGGGTACCCAGGGAGGCCGGCCTGGGGCGAGTGGAGCAGCCCCCGTGTGTCCCTGAGCGTCCCCCGGTCTTTGCTCGAGAGGGGGTCTCAGCCGCTAATGTGCCCGCCTGGGTACCTAGAGAGGCCGGCCTGGGGCGAGTGGAGCAGCCCCCGTGTGTCCCTGAGCGTCCCCCGGTCTTTGGTCGAGAGGGGGTCTCAGCCGCTAATGTGCCCGCCTCAGGGAGGCCGGCCTGGGGCGAGTGGAGCAGCCCCCGTGTGTCCCTGAGTTCCCCCCGTTTGCTCGCTCAAGAGGGGGTCTCAGCCGCTAATGTGCCCGCCTGGGTACCTAGAGAGGCCGGCCTGGGGTGAGTGGAGCAGCCCCCGTGTGTCCCTGAGCGTCCCCCGGTCTTTGGTCAAGAGGGGGTCTCAGCCGCTAATGTGCCCGCCTCAGGGAGGCCGGCCTGGGGCGAGTGGAGCAGCCCCCGTGTGTCCCTGAGCGTCCCCCGGTCTTTGGTCGAGAGGGGGTCTCAGCCGCTAATGTGCCCGCCCGGGTACCTGGGGAGGCCGGCCTGGGGCGAGTGGAGCAGCCCCCGTGTGTCCCTGAGCGCCCCCCGGTCTTTGGTGGAGAGGGGGTCTCAGCCGCTAATGTGCCCGCCCCAGGGAGGCCGGCCTGGGGCGAGTGGAGCAGCCCCCGTGTGTCCCTAAGTGTCCCCTGGCGTTTGCTGAAGAGGGGGTCTCAGCCGCTAATGTGCCCGCCTGGGTACCCAGGGAGGCCGGCCTGGGGCGAGTGGAGCAGCCCCCGTGTGTCCCTGAGCGTCCCCCGGTCTTTGCTCGAGAGGGGGTCTCAGCCGCTAATGTGCCCGCCTGGGTACCTAGAGAGGCCGGCCTGGGGCGAGTGGAGCAGCCCCCGTGTGTCCCTGAGCGTCCCCCGGTCTTTGGTCGAGAGGGGGTCTCAGCCGCTAATGTGCCCGCCTCAGGGAGGCCGGCCTGGGGCGAGTGGAGCAGCCCCCGTGTGTCCCTGAGTTCCCCCCGTTTGCTCGCTCAAGAGGGGGTCTCAGCCGCTAATGTGCCCGCCTGGGTACCTAGAGAGGCCGGCCTGGGGTGAGTGGAGCAGCCCCCGTGTGTCCCTGAGCGTCCCCCGGTCTTTGGTCAAGAGGGGGTCTCAGCCGCTAATGTGCCCGCCTCAGGGAGGCCGGCCTGGGGCGAGTGGAGCAGCCCCCGTGTGTCCCTGAGCGTCCCCCGGTCTTTGGTCGAGAGGGGGTCTCAGCCGCTAATGTGCCCGCCCGGGTACCTGGGGAGGCCGGCCTGGGGCGAGTGGAGCAGCCCCCGTGTGTCCCTGAGCGCCCCCCGGTCTTTGGTGGAGAGGGGGTCTCAGCCGCTAATGTGCCCGCCTCAGGGAGGCCGGCCTGGGGCGAGTGGAGCAGCCCCCGTGTGTCCCTGAGCGTCCCCCGGTCTTTGGTCGAGAGGGGGTCTCAGCCGCTAATGTGCCCGCCTGGGTACCTAGAGAGGCCGGCCTGGGGCGAGTGGAGCAGCCCCCGTGTGTCCCTGAGCGTCCCCCGGTCTTTGGTCGAGAGGGGGTCTCAGCCGCTAATGTGCCCGCCTGGGTACCTAGAGAGGCCGGCCTGGGGCGAGTGGAGCAGCCCCCGTGTGTCCCTGAGCGTCCCCCGGTCTTTGGTCGAGAGGGGGTCTCAGCCGCTAATGTGCCCGCCTGGGTACCTAGAGAGGCCGGCCTGGGGCGAGTGGAGCAGCCCCCGTGTGTCCCTGAGCGTCCCCCGGTCTTTGGTCGAGAGGGGGTCTCAGCCGCTAATGTGCCCGCCTGGGTACCTAGAGAGGCCGGCCTGGGGCGAGTGGAGCAGCCCCCGTGTGTCCCTGAGTGCCCCCCGGTCTCTGGTGGAGAGGGGGTCTCAGCCGCTAATGTGCCCGCCTCAGGGAGGCCGGCCTGGGGCGAGTGGAGCAGCCCCCGTGTGTCCCTGAGCGCCCCCCGGTCTTTGGTGGAGAGGGGGTCTCAGCCGCTAATGTGCCCGCCTCAGGGAGGCCGGCCTGGGGCGAGTGGAGCAGCCCCCGTGTGTCCCGGAGTTCCCCCCGTTGCTCGCTCAAGAGGGGGTCTCAGCCGCTAATGTGCCCGCCTGGGTACCTAGAGAGGCCGGCCTGGGGTGAGTGGAGCAGCCCCCGTGTGTCCCTGAGCGTCCCCCGGTCTTTGGTCAAGAGGGGGTCTCAGCCGCTAATGTGCCCGCCTCAGGGAGGCCGGCCTGGGGCGAGTGGAGCAGCCCCCGTGTGTCCCTGAGCGTCCCCCGGTCTTTGGTCGAGAGGGGGTCTCAGCCGCTAATGTGCCCGCCTCAGGGAGGCCGGCCTGGGGCGAGTGGAGCAGCCCCCGTGTGTCCCCGAGTGCCCCCCGGTCTTTGGTGGAGAGGGGGTCTCAGCCGCTAATGTGCCCGCCTCAGGGAGGCCGGCCTGGGGCGAGTGGAGCAGCCCCCGTGTGTCCCTGAGCGTCCCCCGGTCTTTGGTGGAGAGGGGGTCTCAGCCGCTAATGTGCCCGCCTCAGGGAGGCCGGCCTGGGGCGAGTGGAGCAGCCCCCGGGTGTCCCTGAGCGTCCCCCGGTCATTGGTGGAGAGGGGGTCTCAGCCGCTAATGTGCCCGCCTCAGGGAGGCCGGCCTGGGGCGAGTTGAGCAGCCCCCGTGCGCCCCTGAGCGCCCCCTGGCGTTCGCTGAAGAGGGGGTCTCAGCCGCCAATATGGCCGCCCGGGTGCCCGGGGGAGCGGCCTGGGGTGGCCCTGTGCAGCCTCCGGGCGCCCCTGAGTGTTTTTCAGTATCTGGCCGAGACACCCCCTGACCCTCCGACTGTGTCCGTTTGGAGCGCCTGGTGCCTGGGCACCCCCTGAGTGTTTTTCAGTATCTGGCCGAGACACCCCCTGACCCTCCGACTGTGTCCGTTTTTAGTGCCTGGTGCCTGGGCACAGACCGCGGCAGCTCCCGCTGGCCGCATTGACAGAGTGCTGAAAAAATGACAAAGTCCGAAAATGCCTGAGAACCGGGAAGGGGACAAACCGGCGGCTCCAGGCCGAGCCGGAGTTCCAGGAGGTCGGCATGATTTTGCCGGTTTCCCCATAGGAGGTGCCAAGTTGCCAAAATGGGGGAACTCAAAAAAGCACCCCCGCCAGATGTATGTAGGGGGGCTGGATGGTCGATAGGGAGTGGGTGTCTGGCAGCAGGGGCCACCCCGCGCAGGTGCCCCGGGGGGCCGGCGGGGGGCCCCCGAAGACACCCCCCCCAGCACTCGCTGAAAACCCCGTCCGAGCCGCCCGCGCTGCCCGGAGGGAGTCCCGGGAGGCCGGGCACGGCCCGCGGGTCTCTCCCTCTGCCCCCCCGGTGAGGTTTGCACGGGGGGAAAAGTTTCAAAGTCCCAACGGGGGCGAGAGACAGTGCGGCGAGGGGTGGCGGGCTGCTCCGCGGACCCGGGGGAAGCCCGGGGAGGGCGGCCTGAGGGCGCGGAGGGCCCCCTGAGAGTGCCTACGGGTAGTAGGTGAGAAACCCTGCCTGTCCCACCCACGGGGCCGGGCAGGGCCCCGGGGAGTCCGGGCAGAGCCCGCAGGTCGCCCCCTTGCCGTCCGCTGACGCTCGCACGGTCAGAAAAGTTTCAAAGTCCCAACGGGGGGAGAGTGTTGACGGAGAAGGGGTGCTGGCTGCCCCTGGGGCCGGGCTGGAGCCCCTGGGGGTCGGCCTGGGGGTGTGGAGGGGCCCCCTGAGAGCACCCAACAGCAGTTGCTCAAGACCCTGCCTGAGCCTCCGATGTGCCCAGGCGGGACCCCAGGAGGCCGGGCACAGACCGCAGCCTGCCCCCTTGCCGTCCCATGAAGCTTGCACGGTCAGAAATGTTTCAAAGTCCCCACGGGGGGAGAGTGTTGACGGCGAGGGGGTGCTGGCTGCTCCAGGGGCCGGGGGCAAACCCTGGAGGCTGGGCACGGACTGCGGCAGCCCCCCTTGCAGTAGAACAAAGTTTGAGGAGACAAGTCATGAAAATGACAAAGTCCAAACTGCTCCATGCGCCGGCCAGGGGTGCGGACCCGGCAGGCCGGGCCGGCGGGGGCTGCAGCTGCCGGGGCTGAGCCGAGTGTCAGTGCAGGTCCTGAGAACCGGGAAGGGGACAAACCTGTGACTCCAGGCCGGGTTGGAGTTCCAGGAGGTCGGCAGGACTCTGGAGGTTTTCCCCTTGGCATTTTCCCATTGGCCACAATGGGGGAAGTCAAAAAAGCACCCCCAGCAGATGTATGCAGAGGGGCTGGCTGGTGATGGGGAGCGGGCTGTTGGCAGCGGTGTGCTGGCTGCAGAGGTGTGCATGGGCGGCTGCGGAGGGTCCCCCTGAGTGCACCTGCCAGCAGTGGCTCAACACCCTGGCTGAGCCTCCGATGTCCCCGGGCAGGACCCCAGGAGGCTGGGCAGAGCCCGCCGCTTGCCCCCTTGCCGTTTGACGAAGCTTGCACGGTCAGAAAAGTTTCAAAGTCCCAACGGGGAGAGAGTGTTGACGGCGAGGGGGTGCTGGCAGCTCCAGCGGCCGGGGGCAACCGCTGGAGGCTGGGCCCGGACTGCGGCAGCCCCCCTTGCAGTCGAACAAAGTTTGAGGAGACAAGTCATGAAAATGACAAAGTCCAAACGCTCCAGGCGTGCCGTCCAGGGGGGCGGACCCAGCTGGTCGGACCGGCGGGAGCTGCGGCGGCCGGGGAAGAGCCGAGTGTCAATGCAGGTCACGAGAACCGGTATGAGGGTAAACCTGGCCGCTCCGGGCCGAGGCACGGTTCCAGGAGGGCGGAAGGAGCGGGCCCGCTTCCCCTGATAGCGCCGACGGCGGTAAAATAAGGCCTCGCAAAACGTCAGCACGAACACCTTGTCGGGGTATAAGGGAACGAGCGGTGTGCGGTCTTTGACAAAGTGACAGTGTTTCTCAAAAAAGCACCCCCGGCAGATGTGTGCAGACGGGGCTGGCTGGTGTGGGAGAGCGGCGGGCTGTTGGCAGCAGTGTGCTGGCTGCAGGGGTGGCCCGGGGCGGCTGCGGAGGGCCCCCAAAGCGCACCTACCAGCAGTAGCTCAAGACCCTGGCTGAGCCTCCGATGTCCCCGGGCAGGACCCCAGCAGGCCGGGCACGGACCGCAGCTTGCCCCCTTTGCCGTCCGATGAAGCTTGCACGGTCAGAAAAAGTTTCAAAGTCCCAACGGGGGAGAGAGTGTTGACGGCGAGGGGGCGCTGGCTGCTCCAGGGGCCGGGAGGGAGGCCCTGGAGGTCGGCCTGGGGGTGAGTGGAGCGGCCCCCGTGTGTCCCTGAGCGTCCCCCGGTCTTTGGTCGAGAGGGGGTCTCAGCCGCTAATGTGCCCGCCCGGGTACCTAGGGAGGCCGGCCTGGGGCGAGTGGAGCAGCCCCCGTGTGTCCCTGAGCGTCCCCTGGCGTTTGCTGAAGAGGGGGTCTCAGCCGCTAATGTGCCCGCCCGGGTACCTAGGGAGGCCGGCCTGGGGTGGGTGGAGCAGCCCCCGTGTGTCCCTGAGTGTCCCCTGGCGTTTGCTGAAGAGGGGGTCTCAGCCGCTAGTGTGCCCGCCTGGGTACCTAGGGAGGCCGGCCTGGGGCGAGTGGAGCAGCCCCCGTGTGTCCCTGAGCGTCCCCTGGCGTTTGCTGAAGAGGGGGTCTCAGCCGCTAATGTGCCCGCCTGGGTACCTAGGGAGGCCGGCCTGGGGCGAGTGGAGCAGCCCCCGTGTGTCCCCGAGTGCCCCCCGGTCTTTGGTGGAGAGGGGGTCTCAGCCGCTAATGTGCCCGCCTCAGGGAGTCCGGCCTGGGGCGAGTGGAGCAGCCCCCGTGTGTCCCTGAGCGTCCCCCGGTCTTTGGTGGAGAGGGGGTCTCAGCCGCTAATGTGCCCGCCTCAGGGAGGCCGGCCTGGGGCGAGTGGAGCAGCCCCCGTGTGTCCCTGAGCGTCCCCCGGTCTCTGGTGGAGAGGGGGCCTCAGCCGCTAATGTGCCCGCCTCAGGGAGGCCGGCCTGGGGCGAGTGGAGCAGCCCCCGTGTGTCCCTGAGCGTCCCCCGGTCTTTGGTCGAGAGGGGGTCTCAGCCGCTAATGTGCCCGCCTCAGGGAGGCCGGCCTGGGGCGAGTGGAGCAGCCCCCGTGTGTCCCTGAGTTCCCCCCGTTGCTCGCTCAAGAGGGGGTCTCAGCCGCTAATGTGCCCGCCTGGGTACCTAGAGAGGCCGGCCTGGGGTGAGTGGAGCAGCCCCCGTGTGTCCCTGAGCGTCCCCCGGTCTTTGGTCAAGAGGGGGTCTCAGCCGCTAATGTGCCCGCCTCAGGGAGGCCGGCCTGGGGCGAGTGGAGCAGCCCCCGTGTGTCCCTGAGCGTCCCCCGGTCTTTGGTGGAGAGGGGGTCTCAGCCGCTAATGTGCCCGCCTCAGGGAGGCCGGCCTGGGGCGAGTGGAGCTGCCCCCGTGTGTCCCTGAGTTCCCCCCGTTGCTCGCTCAAGAGGGGGTCTCAGCCGCTAATGTGCCCGCCTGGGTACCTAGAGAGGCCGGCCTGGGGTGAGTGGAGCAGCCCCCGTGTGTCCCTGAGCGTCCCCCGGTCTTTGGTCAAGAGGGGGTCTCAGCCGCTAATGTGCCCGCCTCAGGGAGGCCGGCCTGGGGCGAGTGGAGCAGCCCCCGTGTGTCCCTGAGCGTCCCCCGGTCTTTGGTGGAGAGGGGGTCTCAGCCGCTAATGTGCCCGCCTCAGGGAGGCCGGCCTGGGGCGAGTGGAGCAGCCCCCGTGTGTCCCTGAGTTCCCCCCGTTGCTCGCTCAAGAGGGGGTCTCAGCCGCTAATGTGCCCGCCTGGGTACCTAGAGAGGCCGGCCTGGGGTGAGTGGAGCAGCCCCCGTGTGTCCCTGAGCGTCCCCCGGTCTTTGGTCAAGAGGGGGTCTCAGCCGCTAATGTGCCCGCCTCAGGGAGGCCGGCCTGGGGCGAGTGGAGCAGCCCCCGTGTGTCCCTGAGCGTCCCCCGGTCTTTGGTGGAGAGGGGGTCTCAGCCGCTAATGTGCCCGCCTCAGGGAGGCCGGCCTGGGGCGAGTGGAGCAGCCCCCGTGTGTCCCTGAGTTCCCCCCGTTGCTCGCTCAAGAGGGGGTCTCAGCCGCTAATGTGCCCGCCTGGGTACCTAGAGAGGCCGGCCTGGGGTGAGTGGAGCAGCCCCCGTGTGTCCCTGAGCGTCCCCCGGTCTTTGGTCAAGAGGGGGTCTCAGCCGCTAATGTGCCCGCCTCAGGGAGGCCGGCCTGGGGCGAGTGGAGCAGCCCCCGTGTGTCCCTGAGCGTCCCCCGGTCTTTGGTGGAGAGGGGGTCTCAGCCGCTAATGTGCCCGCCTCAGGGAGGCCGGCCTGGGGCGAGTGGAGCAGCCCCCGTGTGTCCCTGAGTTCCCCCCGTTGCTCGCTCAAGAGGGGGTCTCAGCCGCTAATGTGCCCGCCTGGGTACCTAGAGAGGCCGGCCTGGGGTGAGTGGAGCAGCCCCCGTGTGTCCCTGAGCGTCCCCCGGTCTTTGGTCAAGAGGGGGTCTCAGCCGCTAATGTGCCCGCCTCAGGGAGGCCGGCCTGGGGCGAGTGGAGCAGCCCCCGTGTGTCCCTGAGCGTCCCCCGGTCTTTGGTGGAGAGGGGGTCTCAGCCGCTAATGTGCCCGCCTCAGGGAGGCCGGCCTGGGGCGAGTGGAGCAGCCCCCGTGTGTCCCTGAGTTCCCCCCGTTGCTCGCTCAAGAGGGGGTCTCAGCCGCTAATGTGCCCGCCTGGGTACCTAGAGAGGCCGGCCTGGGGTGAGTGGAGCAGCCCCCGTGTGTCCCTGAGCGTCCCCCGGTCTTTGGTCAAGAGGGGGTCTCAGCCGCTAATGTGCCCGCCTCAGGGAGGCCGGCCTGGGGCGAGTGGAGCAGCCCCCGTGTGTCCCTGAGCGTCCCCCGGTCTTTGGTCGAGAGGGGGTCTCAGCCGCTAATGTGCCCGCCCGGGTACCTGGGGAGGCCGGCCTGGGGCGAGTGGAGCAGCCCCCGTGTGTCCCTGAGCGCCCCCCGGTCTTTGGTGGAGAGGGGGTCTCAGCCGCTAATGTGCCCGCCCCAGGGAGGCCGGCCTGGGGCGAGTGGAGCAGCCCCCGTGTGTCCCTAAGTGTCCCCTGGCGTTTGCTGAAGAGGGGGTCTCAGCCGCTAATGTGCCCGCCTGGGTACCCAGGGAGGCCGGCCTGGGGCGAGTGGAGCAGCCCCCGTGTGTCCCTGAGCGTCCCCCGGTCTTTGCTCGAGAGGGGGTCTCAGCCGCTAATGTGCCCGCCTGGGTACCTAGAGAGGCCGGCCTGGGGCGAGTGGAGCAGCCCCCGTGTGTCCCTGAGCGTCCCCCGGTCTTTGGTCGAGAGGGGGTCTCAGCCGCTAATGTGCCCGCCTCAGGGAGGCCGGCCTGGGGCGAGTGGAGCAGCCCCCGTGTGTCCCTGAGTTCCCCCCGTTTGCTCGCTCAAGAGGGGGTCTCAGCCGCTAATGTGCCCGCCTGGGTACCTAGAGAGGCCGGCCTGGGGTGAGTGGAGCAGCCCCCGTGTGTCCCTGAGCGTCCCCCGGTCTTTGGTCAAGAGGGGGTCTCAGCCGCTAATGTGCCCGCCTCAGGGAGGCCGGCCTGGGGCGAGTGGAGCAGCCCCCGTGTGTCCCTGAGCGTCCCCCGGTCTTTGGTCGAGAGGGGGTCTCAGCCGCTAATGTGCCCGCCCGGGTACCTGGGGAGGCCGGCCTGGGGCGAGTGGAGCAGCCCCCGTGTGTCCCTGAGCGCCCCCCGGTCTTTGGTGGAGAGGGGGTCTCAGCCGCTAATGTGCCCGCCCCAGGGAGGCCGGCCTGGGGCGAGTGGAGCAGCCCCCGTGTGTCCCTAAGTGTCCCCTGGCGTTTGCTGAAGAGGGGGTCTCAGCCGCTAATGTGCCCGCCTGGGTACCCAGGGAGGCCGGCCTGGGGCGAGTGGAGCAGCCCCCGTGTGTCCCTGAGCGTCCCCCGGTCTTTGCTCGAGAGGGGGTCTCAGCCGCTAATGTGCCCGCCTGGGTACCTAGAGAGGCCGGCCTGGGGCGAGTGGAGCAGCCCCCGTGTGTCCCTGAGCGTCCCCCGGTCTTTGGTCGAGAGGGGGTCTCAGCCGCTAATGTGCCCGCCTCAGGGAGGCCGGCCTGGGGCGAGTGGAGCAGCCCCCGTGTGTCCCTGAGTTCCCCCCGTTTGCTCGCTCAAGAGGGGGTCTCAGCCGCTAATGTGCCCGCCTGGGTACCTAGAGAGGCCGGCCTGGGGTGAGTGGAGCAGCCCCCGTGTGTCCCTGAGCGTCCCCCGGTCTTTGGTCAAGAGGGGGTCTCAGCCGCTAATGTGCCCGCCTCAGGGAGGCCGGCCTGGGGCGAGTGGAGCAGCCCCCGTGTGTCCCTGAGCGTCCCCCGGTCTTTGGTGGAGAGGGGGTCTCAGCCGCTAATGTGCCCGCCTCAGGGAGGCCGGCCTGGGGCGAGTGGAGCAGCCCCCGTGTGTCCCTGAGTTCCCCCCGTTGCTCGCTCAAGAGGGGGTCTCAGCCGCTAATGTGCCCGCCTGGGTACCTAGAGAGGCCGGCCTGGGGTGAGTGGAGCAGCCCCCGTGTGTCCCTGAGCGTCCCCCGGTCTTTGGTCAAGAGGGGGTCTCAGCCGCTAATGTGCCCGCCTCAGGGAGGCCGGCCTGGGGCGAGTGGAGCAGCCCCCGTGTGTCCCTGAGCGTCCCCCGGTCTTTGGTGGAGAGGGGGTCTCAGCCGCTAATGTGCCCGCCTCAGGGAGGCCGGCCTGGGGCGAGTGGAGCAGCCCCCGTGTGTCCCTGAGTTCCCCCCGTTGCTCGCTCAAGAGGGGGTCTCAGCCGCTAATGTGCCCGCCTGGGTACCTAGAGAGGCCGGCCTGGGGTGAGTGGAGCAGCCCCCGTGTGTCCCTGAGCGTCCCCCGGTCTTTGGTCAAGAGGGGGTCTCAGCCGCTAATGTGCCCGCCTCAGGGAGGCCGGCCTGGGGCGAGTGGAGCAGCCCCCGTGTGTCCCTGAGCGTCCCCCGGTCTTTGGTCGAGAGGGGGTCTCAGCCGCTAATGTGCCCGCCTCAGGGAGGCCGGCCTGGGGCGAGTGGAGCAGCCCCCGTGTGTCCCTGAGTTCCCCCCGTTGCTCGCTCAATAGGGGGTCTCAGCCGCTAATGTGCCCGCCTGGGTACCTAGAGAGGCCGGCCTGGGGTGAGTGGAGCAGCCCCCGTGTGTCCCTGAGCGTCCCCCGGTCTTTGGTCAAGAGGGGGTCTCAGCCGCTAATGTGCCCGCCTCAGGGAGGCCGGCCTGGGGCGAGTGGAGCAGCCCCCGTGTGTCCCTGAGCGTCCCCCGGTCTTTGGTCGAGAGGGGGTCTCAGCCGCTAATGTGCCCGCCCGGGTACCTGGGGAGGCCGGCCTGGGGCGAGTGGAGCAGCCCCCGTGTGTCCCTGAGCGCCCCCCGGTCTTTGGTGGAGAGGGGGTCTCAGCCGCTAATGTGCCCGCCCCAGGGAGGCCGGCCTGGGGCGAGTGGAGCAGCCCCCGTGTGTCCCTAAGTGTCCCCTGGCGTTTGCTGAAGAGGGGGTCTCAGCCGCTAATGTGCCCGCCTGGGTACCCAGGGAGGCCGGCCTGGGGCGAGTGGAGCAGCCCCCGTGTGTCCCTGAGCGTCCCCCGGTCTTTGCTCGAGAGGGGGTCTCAGCCGCTAATGTGCCCGCCTGGGTACCTAGAGAGGCCGGCCTGGGGCGAGTGGAGCAGCCCCCGTGTGTCCCTGAGCGTCCCCCGGTCTTTGGTCGAGAGGGGGTCTCAGCCGCTAATGTGCCCGCCTCAGGGAGGCCGGCCTGGGGCGAGTGGAGCAGCCCCCGTGTGTCCCTGAGTTCCCCCCGTTTGCTCGCTCAAGAGGGGGTCTCAGCCGCTAATGTGCCCGCCTGGGTACCTAGAGAGGCCGGCCTGGGGTGAGTGGAGCAGCCCCCGTGTGTCCCTGAGCGTCCCCCGGTCTTTGGTCAAGAGGGGGTCTCAGCCGCTAATGTGCCCGCCTCAGGGAGGCCGGCCTGGGGCGAGTGGAGCAGCCCCCGTGTGTCCCTGAGCGTCCCCCGGTCTTTGGTCGAGAGGGGGTCTCAGCCGCTAATGTGCCCGCCCGGGTACCTGGGGAGGCCGGCCTGGGGCGAGTGGAGCAGCCCCCGTGTGTCCCTGAGCGCCCCCCGGTCTTTGGTGGAGAGGGGGTCTCAGCCGCTAATGTGCCCGCCCCAGGGAGGCCGGCCTGGGGCGAGTGGAGCAGCCCCCGTGTGTCCCTAAGTGTCCCCTGGCGTTTGCTGAAGAGGGGGTCTCAGCCGCTAATGTGCCCGCCTGGGTACCCAGGGAGGCCGGCCTGGGGCGAGTGGAGCAGCCCCCGTGTGTCCCTGAGCGTCCCCCGGTCTTTGCTCGAGAGGGGGTCTCAGCCGCTAATGTGCCCGCCTGGGTACCTAGAGAGGCCGGCCTGGGGCGAGTGGAGCAGCCCCCGTGTGTCCCTGAGCGTCCCCCGGTCTTTGGTCGAGAGGGGGTCTCAGCCGCTAATGTGCCCGCCTCAGGGAGGCCGGCCTGGGGCGAGTGGAGCAGCCCCCGTGTGTCCCTGAGTTCCCCCCGTTTGCTCGCTCAAGAGGGGGTCTCAGCCGCTAATGTGCCCGCCTGGGTACCTAGAGAGGCCGGCCTGGGGTGAGTGGAGCAGCCCCCGTGTGTCCCTGAGCGTCCCCCGGTCTTTGGTCAAGAGGGGGTCTCAGCCGCTAATGTGCCCGCCTCAGGGAGGCCGGCCTGGGGCGAGTGGAGCAGCCCCCGTGTGTCCCTGAGCGTCCCCCGGTCTTTGGTCGAGAGGGGGTCTCAGCCGCTAATGTGCCCGCCCGGGTACCTGGGGAGGCCGGCCTGGGGCGAGTGGAGCAGCCCCCGTGTGTCCCTGAGCGCCCCCCGGTCTTTGGTGGAGAGGGGGTCTCAGCCGCTAATGTGCCCGCCTCAGGGAGGCCGGCCTGGGGCGAGTGGAGCAGCCCCCGTGTGTCCCTGAGCGTCCCCCGGTCTTTGGTCGAGAGGGGGTCTCAGCCGCTAATGTGCCCGCCTGGGTACCTAGAGAGGCCGGCCTGGGGCGAGTGGAGCAGCCCCCGTGTGTCCCTGAGCGTCCCCCGGTCTTTGGTCGAGAGGGGGTCTCAGCCGCTAATGTGCCCGCCTGGGTACCTAGAGAGGCCGGCCTGGGGCGAGTGGAGCAGCCCCCGTGTGTCCCTGAGCGTCCCCCGGTCTTTGGTCGAGAGGGGGTCTCAGCCGCTAATGTGCCCGCCTGGGTACCTAGAGAGGCCGGCCTGGGGCGAGTGGAGCAGCCCCCGTGTGTCCCTGAGCGTCCCCCGGTCTTTGGTCGAGAGGGGGTCTCAGCCGCTAATGTGCCCGCCTGGGTAC
Organism: Eleutherodactylus coqui; assembly: GCF_035609145.1. Lineage (NCBI taxonomy): Eukaryota > Metazoa > Chordata > Amphibia > Anura > Eleutherodactylidae > Eleutherodactylus > Eleutherodactylus coqui. Next base: position 230,781 of record NW_027102256.1, read on the forward strand.
CTAGAGAGGCCGGCCTGGGGCGAGTGGAGCAGCCCCCGTGTGTCCCTGAGTGCCCCCCGGTCTCTGGTGGAGAGGGGGTCTCAGCCGCTAATGTGCCCGCCTCAGGGAGGCCGGCCTGGGGCGAGTGGAGCAGCCCCCGTGTGTCCCTGAGCGCCCCCCGGTCTTTGGTGGAGAGGGGGTCTCAGCCGCTAATGTGCCCGCCTCAGGGAGGCCGGCCTGGGGCGAGTGGAGCAGCCCCCGTGTGTCCCGGAGTTCCCCCCGTTGCTCGCTCAAGAGGGGGTCTCAGCCGCTAATGTGCCCGCCTGGGTACCTAGAGAGGCCGGCCTGGGGTGAGTGGAGCAGCCCCCGTGTGTCCCTGAGCGTCCCCCGGTCTTTGGTCAAGAGGGGGTCTCAGCCGCTAATGTGCCCGCCTCAGGGAGGCCGGCCTGGGGCGAGTGGAGCAGCCCCCGTGTGTCCCTGAGCGTCCCCCGGTCTTTGGTCGAGAGGGGGTCTCAGCCGCTAATGTGCCCGCCTCAGGGAGGCCGGCCTGGGGCGAGTGGAGCAGCCCCCGTGTGTCCCCGAGTGCCCCCCGGTCTTTGGTGGAGAGGGGGTCTCAGCCGCTAATGTGCCCGCCTCAGGGAGGCCGGCCTGGGGCGAGTGGAGCAGCCCCCGTGTGTCCCTGAGCGTCCCCCGGTCTTTGGTGGAGAGGGGGTCTCAGCCGCTAATGTGCCCGCCTCAGGGAGGCCGGCCTGGGGCGAGTGGAGCAGCCCCCGGGTGTCCCTGAGCGTCCCCCGGTCATTGGTGGAGAGGGGGTCTCAGCCGCTAATGTGCCCGCCTCAGGGAGGCCGGCCTGGGGCGAGTTGAGCAGCCCCCGTGCGCCCCTGAGCGCCCCCTGGCGTTCGCTGAAGAGGGGGTCTCAGCCGCCAATATGGCCGCCCGGGTGCCCGGGGGAGCGGCCTGGGGTGGCCCTGTGCAGCCTCCGGGCGCCCCTGAGTGTTTTTCAGTATCTGGCCGAGACACCCCCTGACCCTCCGACTGTGTCCGTTTGGAGCGCCTGGTGCCTGGGCACCCCCTGAGTGTTTTTCAGTATCTGGCCGAGACACCCCCTGACCCTCCGACTGTGTCCGTTTTTAGTGCCTGGTGCCTGGGCACAGACCGCGGCAGCTCCCGCTGGCCGCATTGACAGAGTGCTGAAAAAATGACAAAGTCCGAAAATGCCTGAGAACCGGGAAGGGGACAAACCGGCGGCTCCAGGCCGAGCCGGAGTTCCAGGAGGTCGGCATGATTTTGCCGGTTTCCCCATAGGAGGTGCCAAGTTGCCAAAATGGGGGAACTCAAAAAAGCACCCCCGCCAGATGTATGTAGGGGGGCTGGATGGTCGATAGGGAGTGGGTGTCTGGCAGCAGGGGCCACCCCGCGCAGGTGCCCCGGGGGGCCGGCGGGGGGCCCCCGAAGACACCCCCCCCAGCACTCGCTGAAAACCCCGTCCGAGCCGCCCGCGCTGCCCGGAGGGAGTCCCGGGAGGCCGGGCACGGCCCGCGGGTCTCTCCCTCTGCCCCCCCGGTGAGGTTTGCACGGGGGGAAAAGTTTCAAAGTCCCAACGGGGGCGAGAGACAGTGCGGCGAGGGGTGGCGGGCTGCTCCGCGGACCCGGGGGAAGCCCGGGGAGGGCGGCCTGAGGGCGCGGAGGGCCCCCTGAGAGTGCCTACGGGTAGTAGGTGAGAAACCCTGCCTGTCCCACCCACGGGGCCGGGCAGGGCCCCGGGGAGTCCGGGCAGAGCCCGCAGGTCGCCCCCTTGCCGTCCGCTGACGCTCGCACGGTCAGAAAAGTTTCAAAGTCCCAACGGGGGGAGAGTGTTGACGGAGAAGGGGTGCTGGCTGCCCCTGGGGCCGGGCTGGAGCCCCTGGGGGTCGGCCTGGGGGTGTGGAGGGGCCCCCTGAGAGCACCCAACAGCAGTTGCTCAAGACCCTGCCTGAGCCTCCGATGTGCCCAGGCGGGACCCCAGGAGGCCGGGCACAGACCGCAGCCTGCCCCCTTGCCGTCCCATGAAGCTTGCACGGTCAGAAATGTTTCAAAGTCCCCACGGGGGGAGAGTGTTGACGGCGAGGGGGTGCTGGCTGCTCCAGGGGCCGGGGGCAAACCCTGGAGGCTGGGCACGGACTGCGGCAGCCCCCCTTGCAGTAGAACAAAGTTTGAGGAGACAAGTCATGAAAATGACAAAGTCCAAACTGCTCCATGCGCCGGCCAGGGGTGCGGACCCGGCAGGCCGGGCCGGCGGGGGCTGCAGCTGCCGGGGCTGAGCCGAGTGTCAGTGCAGGTCCTGAGAACCGGGAAGGGGACAAACCTGTGACTCCAGGCCGGGTTGGAGTTCCAGGAGGTCGGCAGGACTCTGGAGGTTTTCCCCTTGGCATTTTCCCATTGGCCACAATGGGGGAAGTCAAAAAAGCACCCCCAGCAGATGTATGCAGAGGGGCTGGCTGGTGATGGGGAGCGGGCTGTTGGCAGCGGTGTGCTGGCTGCAGAGGTGTGCATGGGCGGCTGCGGAGGGTCCCCCTGAGTGCACCTGCCAGCAGTGGCTCAACACCCTGGCTGAGCCTCCGATGTCCCCGGGCAGGACCCCAGGAGGCTGGGCAGAGCCCGCCGCTTGCCCCCTTGCCGTTTGACGAAGCTTGCACGGTCAGAAAAGTTTCAAAGTCCCAACGGGGAGAGAGTGTTGACGGCGAGGGGGTGCTGGCAGCTCCAGCGGCCGGGGGCAACCGCTGGAGGCTGGGCCCGGACTGCGGCAGCCCCCCTTGCAGTCGAACAAAGTTTGAGGAGACAAGTCATGAAAATGACAAAGTCCAAACGCTCCAGGCGTGCCGTCCAGGGGGGCGGACCCAGCTGGTCGGACCGGCGGGAGCTGCGGCGGCCGGGGAAGAGCCGAGTGTCAATGCAGGTCACGAGAACCGGTATGAGGGTAAACCTGGCCGCTCCGGGCCGAGGCACGGTTCCAGGAGGGCGGAAGGAGCGGGCCCGCTTCCCCTGATAGCGCCGACGGCGGTAAAATAAGGCCTCGCAAAACGTCAGCACGAACACCTTGTCGGGGTATAAGGGAACGAGCGGTGTGCGGTCTTTGACAAAGTGACAGTGTTTCTCAAAAAAGCACCCCCGGCAGATGTGTGCAGACGGGGCTGGCTGGTGTGGGAGAGCGGCGGGCTGTTGGCAGCAGTGTGCTGGCTGCAGGGGTGGCCCGGGGCGGCTGCGGAGGGCCCCCAAAGCGCACCTACCAGCAGTAGCTCAAGACCCTGGCTGAGCCTCCGATGTCCCCGGGCAGGACCCCAGCAGGCCGGGCACGGACCGCAGCTTGCCCCCTTTGCCGTCCGATGAAGCTTGCACGGTCAGAAAAAGTTTCAAAGTCCCAACGGGGGAGAGAGTGTTGACGGCGAGGGGGCGCTGGCTGCTCCAGGGGCCGGGAGGGAGGCCCTGGAGGTCGGCCTGGGGGTGAGTGGAGCGGCCCCCGTGTGTCCCTGAGCGTCCCCCGGTCTTTGGTCGAGAGGGGGTCTCAGCCGCTAATGTGCCCGCCCGGGTACCTAGGGAGGCCGGCCTGGGGCGAGTGGAGCAGCCCCCGTGTGTCCCTGAGCGTCCCCTGGCGTTTGCTGAAGAGGGGGTCTCAGCCGCTAATGTGCCCGCCCGGGTACCTAGGGAGGCCGGCCTGGGGTGGGTGGAGCAGCCCCCGTGTGTCCCTGAGTGTCCCCTGGCGTTTGCTGAAGAGGGGGTCTCAGCCGCTAGTGTGCCCGCCTGGGTACCTAGGGAGGCCGGCCTGGGGCGAGTGGAGCAGCCCCCGTGTGTCCCTGAGCGTCCCCTGGCGTTTGCTGAAGAGGGGGTCTCAGCCGCTAATGTGCCCGCCTGGGTACCTAGGGAGGCCGGCCTGGGGCGAGTGGAGCAGCCCCCGTGTGTCCCCGAGTGCCCCCCGGTCTTTGGTGGAGAGGGGGTCTCAGCCGCTAATGTGCCCGCCTCAGGGAGTCCGGCCTGGGGCGAGTGGAGCAGCCCCCGTGTGTCCCTGAGCGTCCCCCGGTCTTTGGTGGAGAGGGGGTCTCAGCCGCTAATGTGCCCGCCTCAGGGAGGCCGGCCTGGGGCGAGTGGAGCAGCCCCCGTGTGTCCCTGAGCGTCCCCCGGTCTCTGGTGGAGAGGGGGCCTCAGCCGCTAATGTGCCCGCCTCAGGGAGGCCGGCCTGGGGCGAGTGGAGCAGCCCCCGTGTGTCCCTGAGCGTCCCCCGGTCTTTGGTCGAGAGGGGGTCTCAGCCGCTAATGTGCCCGCCTCAGGGAGGCCGGCCTGGGGCGAGTGGAGCAGCCCCCGTGTGTCCCTGAGTTCCCCCCGTTGCTCGCTCAAGAGGGGGTCTCAGCCGCTAATGTGCCCGCCTGGGTACCTAGAGAGGCCGGCCTGGGGTGAGTGGAGCAGCCCCCGTGTGTCCCTGAGCGTCCCCCGGTCTTTGGTCAAGAGGGGGTCTCAGCCGCTAATGTGCCCGCCTCAGGGAGGCCGGCCTGGGGCGAGTGGAGCAGCCCCCGTGTGTCCCTGAGCGTCCCCCGGTCTTTGGTGGAGAGGGGGTCTCAGCCGCTAATGTGCCCGCCTCAGGGAGGCCGGCCTGGGGCGAGTGGAGCTGCCCCCGTGTGTCCCTGAGTTCCCCCCGTTGCTCGCTCAAGAGGGGGTCTCAGCCGCTAATGTGCCCGCCTGGGTACCTAGAGAGGCCGGCCTGGGGTGAGTGGAGCAGCCCCCGTGTGTCCCTGAGCGTCCCCCGGTCTTTGGTCAAGAGGGGGTCTCAGCCGCTAATGTGCCCGCCTCAGGGAGGCCGGCCTGGGGCGAGTGGAGCAGCCCCCGTGTGTCCCTGAGCGTCCCCCGGTCTTTGGTGGAGAGGGGGTCTCAGCCGCTAATGTGCCCGCCTCAGGGAGGCCGGCCTGGGGCGAGTGGAGCAGCCCCCGTGTGTCCCTGAGTTCCCCCCGTTGCTCGCTCAAGAGGGGGTCTCAGCCGCTAATGTGCCCGCCTGGGTACCTAGAGAGGCCGGCCTGGGGTGAGTGGAGCAGCCCCCGTGTGTCCCTGAGCGTCCCCCGGTCTTTGGTCAAGAGGGGGTCTCAGCCGCTAATGTGCCCGCCTCAGGGAGGCCGGCCTGGGGCGAGTGGAGCAGCCCCCGTGTGTCCCTGAGCGTCCCCCGGTCTTTGGTGGAGAGGGGGTCTCAGCCGCTAATGTGCCCGCCTCAGGGAGGCCGGCCTGGGGCGAGTGGAGCAGCCCCCGTGTGTCCCTGAGTTCCCCCCGTTGCTCGCTCAAGAGGGGGTCTCAGCCGCTAATGTGCCCGCCTGGGTACCTAGAGAGGCCGGCCTGGGGTGAGTGGAGCAGCCCCCGTGTGTCCCTGAGCGTCCCCCGGTCTTTGGTCAAGAGGGGGTCTCAGCCGCTAATGTGCCCGCCTCAGGGAGGCCGGCCTGGGGCGAGTGGAGCAGCCCCCGTGTGTCCCTGAGCGTCCCCCGGTCTTTGGTGGAGAGGGGGTCTCAGCCGCTAATGTGCCCGCCTCAGGGAGGCCGGCCTGGGGCGAGTGGAGCAGCCCCCGTGTGTCCCTGAGTTCCCCCCGTTGCTCGCTCAAGAGGGGGTCTCAGCCGCTAATGTGCCCGCCTGGGTACCTAGAGAGGCCGGCCTGGGGTGAGTGGAGCAGCCCCCGTGTGTCCCTGAGCGTCCCCCGGTCTTTGGTCAAGAGGGGGTCTCAGCCGCTAATGTGCCCGCCTCAGGGAGGCCGGCCTGGGGCGAGTGGAGCAGCCCCCGTGTGTCCCTGAGCGTCCCCCGGTCTTTGGTCGAGAGGGGGTCTCAGCCGCTAATGTGCCCGCCTCAGGGAGGCCGGCCTGGGGCGAGTGGAGCAGCCCCCGTGTGTCCCTGAGTTCCCCCCGTTGCTCGCTCAAGAGGGGGTCTCAGCCGCTAATGTGCCCGCCTGGGTACCTAGAGAGGCCGGCCTGGGGTGAGTGGAGCAGCCCCCGTGTGTCCCTGAGCGTCCCCCGGTCTTTGGTCAAGAGGGGGTCTCAGCCGCTAATGTGCCCGCCTCAGGGAGGCCGGCCTGGGGCGAGTGGAGCAGCCCCCGTGTGTCCCTGAGCGTCCCCCGGTCTTTGGTGGAGAGGGGGTCTCAGCCGCTAATGTGCCCGCCTCAGGGAGGCCGGCCTGGGGCGAGTGGAGCAGCCCCCGTGTGTCCCTGAGTTCCCCCCGTTGCTCGCTCAAGAGGGGGTCTCAGCCGCTAATGTGCCCGCCTGGGTACCTAGAGAGGCCGGCCTGGGGTGAGTGGAGCAGCCCCCGTGTGTCCCTGAGCGTCCCCCGGTCTTTGGTCAAGAGGGGGTCTCAGCCGCTAATGTGCCCGCCTCAGGGAGGCCGGCCTGGGGCGAGTGGAGCAGCCCCCGTGTGTCCCTGAGCGTCCCCCGGTCTTTGGTCGAGAGGGGGTCTCAGCCGCTAATGTGCCCGCCCGGGTACCTGGGGAGGCCGGCCTGGGGCGAGTGGAGCAGCCCCCGTGTGTCCCTGAGCGCCCCCCGGTCTTTGGTGGAGAGGGGGTCTCAGCCGCTAATGTGCCCGCCCCAGGGAGGCCGGCCTGGGGCGAGTGGAGCAGCCCCCGTGTGTCCCTAAGTGTCCCCTGGCGTTTGCTGAAGAGGGGGTCTCAGCCGCTAATGTGCCCGCCTGGGTACCCAGGGAGGCCGGCCTGGGGCGAGTGGAGCAGCCCCCGTGTGTCCCTGAGCGTCCCCCGGTCTTTGCTCGAGAGGGGGTCTCAGCCGCTAATGTGCCCGCCTGGGTACCTAGAGAGGCCGGCCTGGGGCGAGTGGAGCAGCCCCCGTGTGTCCCTGAGCGTCCCCCGGTCTTTGGTCGAGAGGGGGTCTCAGCCGCTAATGTGCCCGCCTCAGGGAGGCCGGCCTGGGGCGAGTGGAGCAGCCCCCGTGTGTCCCTGAGTTCCCCCCGTTTGCTCGCTCAAGAGGGGGTCTCAGCCGCTAATGTGCCCGCCTGGGTACCTAGAGAGGCCGGCCTGGGGTGAGTGGAGCAGCCCCCGTGTGTCCCTGAGCGTCCCCCGGTCTTTGGTCAAGAGGGGGTCTCAGCCGCTAATGTGCCCGCCTCAGGGAGGCCGGCCTGGGGCGAGTGGAGCAGCCCCCGTGTGTCCCTGAGCGTCCCCCGGTCTTTGGTCGAGAGGGGGTCTCAGCCGCTAATGTGCCCGCCCGGGTACCTGGGGAGGCCGGCCTGGGGCGAGTGGAGCAGCCCCCGTGTGTCCCTGAGCGCCCCCCGGTCTTTGGTGGAGAGGGGGTCTCAGCCGCTAATGTGCCCGCCCCAGGGAGGCCGGCCTGGGGCGAGTGGAGCAGCCCCCGTGTGTCCCTAAGTGTCCCCTGGCGTTTGCTGAAGAGGGGGTCTCAGCCGCTAATGTGCCCGCCTGGGTACCCAGGGAGGCCGGCCTGGGGCGAGTGGAGCAGCCCCCGTGTGTCCCTGAGCGTCCCCCGGTCTTTGCTCGAGAGGGGGTCTCAGCCGCTAATGTGCCCGCCTGGGTACCTAGAGAGGCCGGCCTGGGGCGAGTGGAGCAGCCCCCGTGTGTCCCTGAGCGTCCCCCGGTCTTTGGTCGAGAGGGGGTCTCAGCCGCTAATGTGCCCGCCTCAGGGAGGCCGGCCTGGGGCGAGTGGAGCAGCCCCCGTGTGTCCCTGAGTTCCCCCCGTTTGCTCGCTCAAGAGGGGGTCTCAGCCGCTAATGTGCCCGCCTGGGTACCTAGAGAGGCCGGCCTGGGGTGAGTGGAGCAGCCCCCGTGTGTCCCTGAGCGTCCCCCGGTCTTTGGTCAAGAGGGGGTCTCAGCCGCTAATGTGCCCGCCTCAGGGAGGCCGGCCTGGGGCGAGTGGAGCAGCCCCCGTGTGTCCCTGAGCGTCCCCCGGTCTTTGGTCGAGAGGGGGTCTCAGCCGCTAATGTGCCCGCCCGGGTACCTGGGGAGGCCGGCCTGGGGCGAGTGGAGCAGCCCCCGTGTGTCCCTGAGCGCCCCCCGGTCTTTGGTGGAGAGGGGGTCTCAGCCGCTAATGTGCCCGCCTCAGGGAGGCCGGCCTGGGGCGAGTGGAGCAGCCCCCGTGTGTCCCTGAGCGTCCCCCGGTCTTTGGTCGAGAGGGGGTCTCAGCCGCTAATGTGCCCGCCTGGGTACCTAGAGAGGCCGGCCTGGGGCGAGTGGAGCAGCCCCCGTGTGTCCCTGAGCGTCCCCCGGTCTTTGGTCGAGAGGGGGTCTCAGCCGCTAATGTGCCCGCCTGGGTACCTAGAGAGGCCGGCCTGGGGCGAGTGGAGCAGCCCCCGTGTGTCCCTGAGCGTCCCCCGGTCTTTGGTCGAGAGGGGGTCTCAGCCGCTAATGTGCCCGCCTGGGTACCTAGAGAGGCCGGCCTGGGGCGAGTGGAGCAGCCCCCGTGTGTCCCTGAGCGTCCCCCGGTCTTTGGTCGAGAGGGGGTCTCAGCCGCTAATGTGCCCGCCTGGGTACCTAGAGAGGCCGGCCTGGGGCGAGTGGAGCAGCCCCCGTGTGTCCCTGAGTGCCCCCCGGTCTCTGGTGGAGAGGGGGTCTCAGCCGCTAATGTGCCCGCCTCAGGGAGGCCGGCCTGGGGCGAGTGGAGCAGCCCCCGTGTGTCCCTGAGCGCCCCCCGGTCTTTGGTGGAGAGGGGGTCTCAGCCGCTAATGTGCCCGCCTCAGGGAGGCCGGCCTGGGGCGAGTGGAGCAGCCCCCGTGTGTCCCGGAGTTCCCCCCGTTGCTCGCTCAAGAGGGGGTCTCAGCCGCTAATGTGCCCGCCTGGGTACCTAGAGAGGCCGGCCTGGGGTGAGTGGAGCAGCCCCCGTGTGTCCCTGAGCGTCCCCCGGTCTTTGGTCAAGAGGGGGTCTCAGCCGCTAATGTGCCCGCCTCAGGGAGGCCGGCCTGGGGCGAGTGGAGCAGCCCCCGTGTGTCCCTGAGCGTCCCCCGGTCTTTGGTCGAGAGGGGGTCTCAGCCGCTAATGTGCCCGCCTCAGGGAGGCCGGCCTGGGGCGAGTGGAGCAGCCCCCGTGTGTCCCCGAGTGCCCCCCGGTCTTTGGTGGAGAGGGGGTCTCAGCCGCTAATGTGCCCGCCTCAGGGAGGCCGGCCTGGGGCGAGTGGAGCAGCCCCCGTGTGTCCCTGAGCGTCCCCCGGTCTTTGGTGGAGAGGGGGTCTCAGCCGCTAATGTGCCCGCCTCAGGGAGGCCGGCCTGGGGCGAGTGGAGCAGCCCCCGGGTGTCCCTGAGCGTCCCCCGGTCATTGGTGGAGAGGGGGTCTCAGCCGCTAATGTGCCCGCCTCAGGGAGGCCGGCCTGGGGCGAGTTGAGCAGCCCCCGTGCGCCCCTGAGCGCCCCCTGGCGTTCGCTGAAGAGGGGGTCTCAGCCGCCAATATGGCCGCCCGGGTGCCCGGGGGAGCGGCCTGGGGTGGCCCTGTGCAGCCTCCGGGCGCCCCTGAGTGTTTTTCAGTATCTGGCCGAGACACCCCCTGACCCTCCGACTGTGTCCGTTTGGAGCGCCTGGTGCCTGGGCACCCCCTGAGTGTTTTTCAGTATCTGGCCGAGACACCCCCTGACCCTCCGACTGTGTCCGTTTTTAGTGCCTGGTGCCTGGGCACAGACCGCGGCAGCTCCCGCTGGCCGCATTGACAGAGTGCTGAAAAAATGACAAAGTCCGAAAATGCCTGAGAACCGGGAAGGGGACAAACCGGCGGCTCCAGGCCGAGCCGGAGTTCCAGGAGGTCGGCATGATTTTGCCGGTTTCCCCATAGGAGGTGCCAAGTTGCCAAAATGGGGGAACTCAAAAAAGCACCCCCGCCAGATGTATGTAGGGGGGCTGGATGGTCGATAGGGAGTGGGTGTCTGGCAGCAGGGGCCACCCCGCGCAGGTGCCCCGGGGGGCCGGCGGGGGGCCCCCGAAGACACCCCCCCCAGCACTCGCTGAAAACCCCGTCCGAGCCGCCCGCGCTGCCCGGAGGGAGTCCCGGGAGGCCGGGCACGGCCCGCGGGTCTCTCCCTCTGCCCCCCCGGTGAGGTTTGCACGGGGGGAAAAGTTTCAAAGTCCCAACGGGGGCGAGAGACAGTGCGGCGAGGGGTGGCGGGCTGCTCCGCGGACCCGGGGGAAGCCCGGGGAGGGCGGCCTGAGGGCGCGGAGGGCCCCCTGAGAGTGCCTACGGGTAGTAGGTGAGAAACCCTGCCTGTCCCACCCACGGGGCCGGGCAGGGCCCCGGGGAGTCCGGGCAGAGCCCGCAGGTCGCCCCCTTGCCGTCCGCTGACGCTCGCACGGTCAGAAAAGTTTCAAAGTCCCAACGGGGGGAGAGTGTTGACGGAGAAGGGGTGCTGGCTGCCCCTGGGGCCGGGCTGGAGCCCCTGGGGGTCGGCCTGGGGGTGTGGAGGGGCCCCCTGAGAGCACCCAACAGCAGTTGCTCAAGACCCTGCCTGAGCCTCCGATGTGCCCAGGCGGGACCCCAGGAGGCCGGGCACAGACCGCAGCCTGCCCCCTTGCCGTCCCATGAAGCTTGCACGGTCAGAAATGTTTCAAAGTCCCCACGGGGGGAGAGTGTTGACGGCGAGGGGGTGCTGGCTGCTCCAGGGGCCGGGGGCAAACCCTGGAGGCTGGGCACGGACTGCGGCAGCCCCCCTTGCAGTAGAACAAAGTTTGAGGAGACAAGTCATGAAAATGACAAAGTCCAAACTGCTCCATGCGCCGGCCAGGGGTGCGGACCCGGCAGGCCGGGCCGGCGGGGGCTGCAGCTGCCGGGGCTGAGCCGAGTGTCAGTGCAGGTCCTGAGAACCGGGAAGGGGACAAACCTGTGACTCCAGGCCGGGTTGGAGTTCCAGGAGGTCGGCAGGACTCTGGAGGTTTTCCCCTTGGCATTTTCCCATTGGCCACAATGGGGGAAGTCAAAAAAGCACCCCCAGCAGATGTATGCAGAGGGGCTGGCTGGTGATGGGGAGCGGGCTGTTGGCAGCGGTGTGCTGGCTGCAGAGGTGTGCATGGGCGGCTGCGGAGGGTCCCCCTGAGTGCACCTGCCAGCAGTGGCTCAACACCCTGGCTGAGCCTCCGATGTCCCCGGGCAGGACCCCAGGAGGCTGGGCAGAGCCCGCCGCTTGCCCCCTTGCCGTTTGACGAAGCTTGCACGGTCAGAAAAGTTTCAAAGTCCCAACGGGGAGAGAGTGTTGACGGCGAGGGGGTGCTGGCAGCTCCAGCGGCCGGGGGCAACCGCTGGAGGCTGGGCCCGGACTGCGGCAGCCCCCCTTGCAGTCGAACAAAGTTTGAGGAGACAAGTCATGAAAATGACAAAGTCCAAACGCTCCAGGCGTGCCGTCCAGGGGGGCGGACCCAGCTGGTCGGACCGGCGGGAGCTGCGGCGGCCGGGGAAGAGCCGAGTGTCAATGCAGGTCACGAGAACCGGTATGAGGGTAAACCTGGCCGCTCCGGGCCGAGGCACGGTTCCAGGAGGGCGGAAGGAGCGGGCCCGCTTCCCCTGATAGCGCCGACGGCGGTAAAATAAGGCCTCGCAAAACGTCAGCACGAACACCTTGTCGGGGTATAAGGGAACGAGCGGTGTGCGGTCTTTGACAAAGTGACAGTGTTTCTCAAAAAAGCACCCCCGGCAGATGTGTGCAGACGGGGCTGGCTGGTGTGGGAGAGCGGCGGGCTGTTGGCAGCAGTGTGCTGGCTGCAGGGGTGGCCCGGGGCGGCTGCGGAGGGCCCCCAAAGCGCACCTACCAGCAGTAGCTCAAGACCCTGGCTGAGCCTCCGATGTCCCCGGGCAGGACCCCAGCAGGCCGGGCACGGACCGCAGCTTGCCCCCTTTGCCGTCCGATGAAGCTTGCACGGTCAGAAAAAGTTTCAAAGTCCCAACGGGGGAGAGAGTGTTGACGGCGAGGGGGCGCTGGCTGCTCCAGGGGCCGGGAGGGAGGCCCTGGAGGTCGGCCTGGGGGTGAGTGGAGCGGCCCCCGTGTGTCCCTGAGCGTCCCCCGGTCTTTGGTCGAGAGGGGGTCTCAGCCGCTAATGTGCCCGCCCGGGTACCTAGGGAGGCCGGCCTGGGGCGAGTGGAGCAGCCCCCGTGTGTCCCTGAGCGTCCCCTGGCGTTTGCTGAAGAGGGGGTCTCAGCCGCTAATGTGCCCGCCCGGGTACCTAGGGAGGCCGGCCTGGGGTGGGTGGAGCAGCCCCCGTGTGTCCCTGAGTGTCCCCTGGCGTTTGCTGAAGAGGGGGTCTCAGCCGCTAGTGTGCCCGCCTGGGTACCTAGGGAGGCCGGCCTGGGGCGAGTGGAGCAGCCCCCGTGTGTCCCTGAGCGTCCCCTGGCGTTTGCTGAAGAGGGGGTCTCAGCCGCTAATGTGCCCGCCTGGGTACCTAGGGAGGCCGGCCTGGGGCGAGTGGAGCAGCCCCCGTGTGTCCCCGAGTGCCCCCCGGTCTTTGGTGGAGAGGGGGTCTCAGCCGCTAATGTGCCCGCCTCAGGGAGTCCGGCCTGGGGCGAGTGGAGCAGCCCCCGTGTGTCCCTGAGCGTCCCCCGGTCTTTGGTGGAGAGGGGGTCTCAGCCGCTAATGTGCCCGCCTCAGGGAGGCCGGCCTGGGGCGAGTGGAGCAGCCCCCGTGTGTCCCTGAGCGTCCCCCGGTCTCTGGTGGAGAGGGGGCCTCAGCCGCTAATGTGCCCGCCTCAGGGAGGCCGGCCTGGGGCGAGTGGAGCAGCCCCCGTGTGTCCCTGAGCGTCCCCCGGTCTTTGGTCGAGAGGGGGTCTCAGCCGCTAATGTGCCCGCCTCAGGGAGGCCGGCCTGGGGCGAGTGGAGCAGCCCCCGTGTGTCCCTGAGTTCCCCCCGTTGCTCGCTCAAGAGGGGGTCTCAGCCGCTAATGTGCCCGCCTGGGTACCTAGAGAGGCCGGCCTGGGGTGAGTGGAGCAGCCCCCGTGTGTCCCTGAGCGTCCCCCGGTCTTTGGTCAAGAGGGGGTCTCAGCCGCTAATGTGCCCGCCTCAGGGAGGCCGGCCTGGGGCGAGTGGAGCAGCCCCCGTGTGTCCCTGAGCGTCCCCCGGTCTTTGGTGGAGAGGGGGTCTCAGCCGCTAATGTGCCCGCCTCAGGGAGGCCGGCCTGGGGCGAGTGGAGCTGCCCCCGTGTGTCCCTGAGTTCCCCCCGTTGCTCGCTCAAGAGGGGGTCTCAGCCGCTAATGTGCCCGCCTGGGTACCTAGAGAGGCCGGCCTGGGGTGAGTGGAGCAGCCCCCGTGTGTCCCTGAGCGTCCCCCGGTCTTTGGTCAAGAGGGGGTCTCAGCCGCTAATGTGCCCGCCTCAGGGAGGCCGGCCTGGGGCGAGTGGAGCAGCCCCCGTGTGTCCCTGAGCGTCCCCCGGTCTTTGGTGGAGAGGGGGTCTCAGCCGCTAATGTGCCCGCCTCAGGGAGGCCGGCCTGGGGCGAGTGGAGCAGCCCCCGTGTGTCCCTGAGTTCCCCCCGTTGCTCGCTCAAGAGGGGGTCTCAGCCGCTAATGTGCCCGCCTGGGTACCTAGAGAGGCCGGCCTGGGGTGAGTGGAGCAGCCCCCGTGTGTCCCTGAGCGTCCCCCGGTCTTTGGTCAAGAGGGGGTCTCAGCCGCTAATGTGCCCGCCTCAGGGAGGCCGGCCTGGGGCGAGTGGAGCAGCCCCCGTGTGTCCCTGAGCGTCCCCCGGTCTTTGGTGGAGAGGGGGTCTCAGCCGCTAATGTGCCCGCCTCAGGGAGGCCGGCCTGGGGCGAGTGGAGCAGCCCCCGTGTGTCCCTGAGTTCCCCCCGTTGCTCGCTCAAGAGGGGGTCTCAGCCGCTAATGTGCCCGCCTGGGTACCTAGAGAGGCCGGCCTGGGGTGAGTGGAGCAGCCCCCGTGTGTCCCTGAGCGTCCCCCGGTCTTTGGTCAAGAGGGGGTCTCAGCCGCTAATGTGCCCGCCTCAGGGAGGCCGGCCTGGGGCGAGTGGAGCAGCCCCCGTGTGTCCCTGAGCGTCCCCCGGTCTTTGGTGGAGAGGGGGTCTCAGCCGCTAATGTGCCCGCCTCAGGGAGGCCGGCCTGGGGCGAGTGGAGCAGCCCCCGTGTGTCCCTGAGTTCCCCCCGTTGCTCGCTCAAGAGGGGGTCTCAGCCGCTAATGTGCCCGCCTGGGTACCTAGAGAGGCCGGCCTGGGGTGAGTGGAGCAGCCCCCGTGTGTCCCTGAGCGTCCCCCGGTCTTTGGTCAAGAGGGGGTCTCAGCCGCTAATGTGCCCGCCTCAGGGAGGCCGGCCTGGGGCGAGTGGAGCAGCCCCCGTGTGTCCCTGAGCGTCCCCCGGTCTTTGGTCGAGAGGGGGTCTCAGCCGCTAATGTGCCCGCCTCAGGGAGGCCGGCCTGGGGCGAGTGGAGCAGCCCCCGTGTGTCCCTGAGTTCCCCCCGTTGCTCGCTCAAGAGGGGGTCTCAGCCGCTAATGTGCCCGCCTGGGTACCTAGAGAGGCCGGCCTGGGGTGAGTGGAGCAGCCCCCGTGTGTCCCTGAGCGTCCCCCGGTCTTTGGTCAAGAGGGGGTCTCAGCCGCTAATGTGCCCGCCTCAGGGAGGCCGGCCTGGGGCGAGTGGAGCAGCCCCCGTGTGTCCCTGAGCGTCCCCCGGTCTTTGGTGGAGAGGGGGTCTCAGCCGCTAATGTGCCCGCCTCAGGGAGGCCGGCCTGGGGCGAGTGGAGCAGCCCCCGTGTGTCCCTGAGTTCCCCCCGTTGCTCGCTCAAGAGGGGGTCTCAGCCGCTAATGTGCCCGCCTGGGTACCTAGAGAGGCCGGCCTGGGGTGAGTGGAGCAGCCCCCGTGTGTCCCTGAGCGTCCCCCGGTCTTTGGTCAAGAGGGGGTCTCAGCCGCTAATGTGCCCGCCTCAGGGAGGCCGGCCTGGGGCGAGTGGAGCAGCCCCCGTGTGTCCCTGAGCGTCCCCCGGTCTTTGGTCGAGAGGGGGTCTCAGCCGCTAATGTGCCCGCCCGGGTACCTGGGGAGGCCGGCCTGGGGCGAGTGGAGCAGCCCCCGTGTGTCCCTGAGCGCCCCCCGGTCTTTGGTGGAGAGGGGGTCTCAGCCGCTAATGTGCCCGCCCCAGGGAGGCCGGCCTGGGGCGAGTGGAGCAGCCCCCGTGTGTCCCTAAGTGTCCCCTGGCGTTTGCTGAAGAGGGGGTCTCAGCCGCTAATGTGCCCGCCTGGGTACCCAGGGAGGCCGGCCTGGGGCGAGTGGAGCAGCCCCCGTGTGTCCCTGAGCGTCCCCCGGTCTTTGCTCGAGAGGGGGTCTCAGCCGCTAATGTGCCCGCCTGGGTACCTAGAGAGGCCGGCCTGGGGCGAGTGGAGCAGCCCCCGTGTGTCCCTGAGCGTCCCCCGGTCTTTGGTCGAGAGGGGGTCTCAGCCGCTAATGTGCCCGCCTCAGGGAGGCCGGCCTGGGGCGAGTGGAGCAGCCCCCGTGTGTCCCTGAGTTCCCCCCGTTTGCTCGCTCAAGAGGGGGTCTCAGCCGCTAATGTGCCCGCCTGGGTACCTAGAGAGGCCGGCCTGGGGTGAGTGGAGCAGCCCCCGTGTGTCCCTGAGCGTCCCCCGGTCTTTGGTCAAGAGGGGGTCTCAGCCGCTAATGTGCCCGCCTCAGGGAGGCCGGCCTGGGGCGAGTGGAGCAGCCCCCGTGTGTCCCTGAGCGTCCCCCGGTCTTTGGTCGAGAGGGGGTCTCAGCCGCTAATGTGCCCGCCCGGGTACCTGGGGAGGCCGGCCTGGGGCGAGTGGAGCAGCCCCCGTGTGTCCCTGAGCGCCCCCCGGTCTTTGGTGGAGAGGGGGTCTCAGCCGCTAATGTGCCCGCCCCAGGGAGGCCGGCCTGGGGCGAGTGGAGCAGCCCCCGTGTGTCCCTAAGTGTCCCCTGGCGTTTGCTGAAGAGGGGGTCTCAGCCGCTAATGTGCCCGCCTGGGTACCCAGGGAGGCCGGCCTGGGGCGAGTGGAGCAGCCCCCGTGTGTCCCTGAGCGTCCCCCGGTCTTTGCTCGAGAGGGGGTCTCAGCCGCTAATGTGCCCGCCTGGGTACCTAGAGAGGCCGGCCTGGGGCGAGTGGAGCAGCCCCCGTGTGTCCCTGAGCGTCCCCCGGTCTTTGGTCGAGAGGGGGTCTCAGCCGCTAATGTGCCCGCCTCAGGGAGGCCGGCCTGGGGCGAGTGGAGCAGCCCCCGTGTGTCCCTGAGTTCCCCCCGTTTGCTCGCTCAAGAGGGGGTCTCAGCCGCTAATGTGCCCGCCTGGGTACCTAGAGAGGCCGGCCTGGGGTGAGTGGAGCAGCCCCCGTGTGTCCCTGAGCGTCCCCCGGTCTTTGGTCAAGAGGGGGTCTCAGCCGCTAATGTGCCCGCCTCAGGGAGGCCGGCCTGGGGCGAGTGGAGCAGCCCCCGTGTGTCCCTGAGCGTCCCCCGGTCTTTGGTCGAGAGGGGGTCTCAGCCGCTAATGTGCCCGCCCGGGTACCTGGGGAGGCCGGCCTGGGGCGAGTGGAGCAGCCCCCGTGTGTCCCTGAGCGCCCCCCGGTCTTTGGTGGAGAGGGGGTCTCAGCCGCTAATGTGCCCGCCTCAGGGAGGCCGGCCTGGGGCGAGTGGAGCAGCCCCCGTGTGTCCCTGAGCGTCCCCCGGTCTTTGGTCGAGAGGGGGTCTCAGCCGCTAATGTGCCCGCCTGGGTACCTAGAGAGGCCGGCCTGGGGCGAGTGGAGCAGCCCCCGTGTGTCCCTGAGCGTCCCCCGGTCTTTGGTCGAGAGGGGGTCTCAGCCGCTAATGTGCCCGCCTGGGTACCTAGAGAGGCCGGCCTGGGGCGAGTGGAGCAGCCCCCGTGTGTCCCTGAGCGTCCCCCGGTCTTTGGTCGAGAGGGGGTCTCAGCCGCTAATGTGCCCGCCTGGGTACCTAGAGAGGCCGGCCTGGGGCGAGTGGAGCAGCCCCCGTGTGTCCCTGAGCGTCCCCCGGTCTTTGGTCGAGAGGGGGTCTCAGCCGCTAATGTGCCCGCCTGGGTACCTAGAGAGGCCGGCCTGGGGCGAGTGGAGCAGCCCCCGTGTGTCCCTGAGTGCCCCCCGGTCTCTGGTGGAGAGGGGGTCTCAGCCGCTAATGTGCCCGCCTCAGGGAGGCCGGCCTGGGGCGAGTGGAGCAGCCCCCGTGTGTCCCTGAGCGCCCCCCGGTCTTTGGTGGAGAGGGGGTCTCAGCCGCTAATGTGCCCGCCTCAGGGAGGCCGGCCTGGGGCGAGTGGAGCAGCCCCCGTGTGTCCCGGAGTTCCCCCCGTTGCTCGCTCAAGAGGGGGTCTCAGCCGCTAATGTGCCCGCCTGGGTACCTAGAGAGGCCGGCCTGGGGTGAGTGGAGCAGCCCCCGTGTGTCCCTGAGCGTCCCCCGGTCTTTGGTCAAGAGGGGGTCTCAGCCGCTAATGTGCCCGCCTCAGGGAGGCCGGCCTGGGGCGAGTGGAGCAGCCCCCGTGTGTCCCTGAGCGTCCCCCGGTCTTTGGTCGAGAGGGGGTCTCAGCCGCTAATGTGCCCGCCTCAGGGAGGCCGGCCTGGGGCGAGTGGAGCAGCCCCCGTGTGTCCCCGAGTGCCCCCCGGTCTTTGGTGGAGAGGGGGTCTCAGCCGCTAATGTGCCCGCCTCAGGGAGGCCGGCCTGGGGCGAGTGGAGCAGCCCCCGTGTGTCCCTGAGCGTCCCCCGGTCTTTGGTGGAGAGGGGGTCTCAGCCGCTAATGTGCCCGCCTCAGGGAGGCCGGCCTGGGGCGAGTGGAGCAGCCCCCGGGTGTCCCTGAGCGTCCCCCGGTCATTGGTGGAGAGGGGGTCTCAGCCGCTAATGTGCCCGCCTCAGGGAGGCCGGCCTGGGGCGAGTTGAGCAGCCCCCGTGCGCCCCTGAGCGCCCCCTGGCGTTCGCTGAAGAGGGGGTCTCAGCCGCCAATATGGCCGCCCGGGTGCCCGGGGGAGCGGCCTGGGGTGGCCCTGTGCAGCCTCCGGGCGCCCCTGAGTGTTTTTCAGTATCTGGCCGAGACACCCCCTGACCCTCCGACTGTGTCCGTTTGGAGCGCCTGGTGCCTGGGCACCCCCTGAGTGTTTTTCAGTATCTGGCCGAGACACCCCCTGACCCTCCGACTGTGTCCGTTTTTAGTGCCTGGTGCCTGGGCACAGACCGCGGCAGCTCCCGCTGGCCGCATTGACAGAGTGCTGAAAAAATGACAAAGTCCGAAAATGCCTGAGAACCGGGAAGGGGACAAACCGGCGGCTCCAGGCCGAGCCGGAGTTCCAGGAGGTCGGCATGATTTTGCCGGTTTCCCCATAGGAGGTGCCAAGTTGCCAAAATGGGGGAACTCAAAAAAGCACCCCCGCCAGATGTATGTAGGGGGGCTGGATGGTCGATAGGGAGTGGGTGTCTGGCAGCAGGGGCCACCCCGCGCAGGTGCCCCGGGGGGCCGGCGGGGGGCCCCCGAAGACACCCCCCCCAGCACTCGCTGAAAACCCCGTCCGAGCCGCCCGCGCTGCCCGGAGGGAGTCCCGGGAGGCCGGGCACGGCCCGCGGGTCTCTCCCTCTGCCCCCCCGGTGAGGTTTGCACGGGGGGAAAAGTTTCAAAGTCCCAACGGGGGCGAGAGACAGTGCGGCGAGGGGTGGCGGGCTGCTCCGCGGACCCGGGGGAAGCCCGGGGAGGGCGGCCTGAGGGCGCGGAGGGCCCCCTGAGAGTGCCTACGGGTAGTAGGTGAGAAACCCTGCCTGTCCCACCCACGGGGCCGGGCAGGGCCCCGGGGAGTCCGGGCAGAGCCCGCAGGTCGCCCCCTTGCCGTCCGCTGACGCTCGCACGGTCAGAAAAGTTTCAAAGTCCCAACGGGGGGAGAGTGTTGACGGAGAAGGGGTGCTGGCTGCCCCTGGGGCCGGGCTGGAGCCCCTGGGGGTCGGCCTGGGGGTGTGGAGGGGCCCCCTGAGAGCACCCAACAGCAGTTGCTCAAGACCCTGCCTGAGCCTCCGATGTGCCCAGGCGGGACCCCAGGAGGCCGGGCACAGACCGCAGCCTGCCCCCTTGCCGTCCCATGAAGCTTGCACGGTCAGAAATGTTTCAAAGTCCCCACGGGGGGAGAGTGTTGACGGCGAGGGGGTGCTGGCTGCTCCAGGGGCCGGGGGCAAACCCTGGAGGCTGGGCACGGACTGCGGCAGCCCCCCTTGCAGTAGAACAAAGTTTGAGGAGACAAGTCATGAAAATGACAAAGTCCAAACTGCTCCATGCGCCGGCCAGGGGTGCGGACCCGGCAGGCCGGGCCGGCGGGGGCTGCAGCTGCCGGGGCTGAGCCGAGTGTCAGTGCAGGTCCTGAGAACCGGGAAGGGGACAAACCTGTGACTCCAGGCCGGGTTGGAGTTCCAGGAGGTCGGCAGGACTCTGGAGGTTTTCCCCTTGGCATTTTCCCATTGGCCACAATGGGGGAAGTCAAAAAAGCACCCCCAGCAGATGTATGCAGAGGGGCTGGCTGGTGATGGGGAGCGGGCTGTTGGCAGCGGTGTGCTGGCTGCAGAGGTGTGCATGGGCGGCTGCGGAGGGTCCCCCTGAGTGCACCTGCCAGCAGTGGCTCAACACCCTGGCTGAGCCTCCGATGTCCCCGGGCAGGACCCCAGGAGGCTGGGCAGAGCCCGCCGCTTGCCCCCTTGCCGTTTGACGAAGCTTGCACGGTCAGAAAAGTTTCAAAGTCCCAACGGGGAGAGAGTGTTGACGGCGAGGGGGTGCTGGCAGCTCCAGCGGCCGGGGGCAACCGCTGGAGGCTGGGCCCGGACTGCGGCAGCCCCCCTTGCAGTCGAACAAAGTTTGAGGAGACAAGTCATGAAAATGACAAAGTCCAAACGCTCCAGGCGTGCCGTCCAGGGGGGCGGACCCAGCTGGTCGGACCGGCGGGAGCTGCGGCGGCCGGGGAAGAGCCGAGTGTCAATGCAGGTCACGAGAACCGGTATGAGGGTAAACCTGGCCGCTCCGGGCCGAGGCACGGTTCCAGGAGGGCGGAAGGAGCGGGCCCGCTTCCCCTGATAGCGCCGACGGCGGTAAAATAAGGCCTCGCAAAACGTCAGCACGAACACCTTGTCGGGGTATAAGGGAACGAGCGGTGTGCGGTCTTTGACAAAGTGACAGTGTTTCTCAAAAAAGCACCCCCGGCAGATGTGTGCAGACGGGGCTGGCTGGTGTGGGAGAGCGGCGGGCTGTTGGCAGCAGTGTGCTGGCTGCAGGGGTGGCCCGGGGCGGCTGCGGAGGGCCCCCAAAGCGCACCTACCAGCAGTAGCTCAAGACCCTGGCTGAGCCTCCGATGTCCCCGGGCAGGACCCCAGCAGGCCGGGCACGGACCGCAGCTTGCCCCCTTTGCCGTCCGATGAAGCTTGCACGGTCAGAAAAAGTTTCAAAGTCCCAACGGGGGAGAGAGTGTTGACGGCGAGGGGGCGCTGGCTGCTCCAGGGGCCGGGAGGGAGGCCCTGGAGGTCGGCCTGGGGGTGAGTGGAGCGGCCCCCGTGTGTCCCTGAGCGTCCCCCGGTCTTTGGTCGAGAGGGGGTCTCAGCCGCTAATGTGCCCGCCCGGGTACCTAGGGAGGCCGGCCTGGGGCGAGTGGAGCAGCCCCCGTGTGTCCCTGAGCGTCCCCTGGCGTTTGCTGAAGAGGGGGTCTCAGCCGCTAATGTGCCCGCCCGGGTACCTAGGGAGGCCGGCCTGGGGCGAGTGGAGCAGCCCCCGTGTGTCCCTGAGCGTCCCCTGGCGTTTGCTGAAGAGGGGGTCTCAGCCGCTAATGTGCCCGCCCGGGTACCTAGGGAGGCCGGCCTGGGGCGAGTGGAGCAGCCCCCGTGTGTCCCTGAGCGTCCCCTGGCGTTTGCTGAAGAGGGGGTCTCAGCCGCTAATGTGCCCGCCCGGGTACCTAGGGAGGCCGGCCTGGGGCGAGTGGAGCAGCCCCCGTGTGTCCCTGAGCGTCCCCTGGCGTTTGCTGAAGAGGGGGTCTCAGCCGCTAATGTGCCCGCCCGGGTACCTAGGGAGGCCGGCCTGGGGCGAGTGGAGCAGCCCCCGTGTGTCCCTGAGCGTCCCCTGGCGTTTGCTGAAGAGGGGGTCTCAGCCGCTAATGTGCCCGCCCGGGTACCTAGGGAGGCCGGCCTGGGGCGAGTGGAGCAGCCCCCGTGTGTCCCTGAGCGTCCCCTGGCGTTTGCTGAAGAGGGGGTCTCAGCCGCTAATGTGCCCGCCCGGGTACCTAGGGAGGCCGGCCTGGGGCGAGTGGAGCAGCCCCCGTGTGTCCCTGAGCGTCCCCTGGCGTTTGCTGAAGAGGGGGTCTCAGCCGCTAATGTGCCCGCCCGGGTACCTAGGGAGGCCGGCCTGGGGCGAGTGGAGCAGCCCCCGTGTGTCCCTGAGCGTCCCCTGGCGTTTGCTGAAGAGGGGGTCTCAGCCGCTAATGTGCCCGCCCGGGTACCTAGGGAGGCCGGCCTGGGGCGAGTGGAGCAGCCCCCGTGTGTCCCTGAGCGTCCCCTGGCGTTTGCTGAAGAGGGGGTCTCAGCCGCTAATGTGCCCGCCCGGGTACCTAGGGAGGCCGGCCTGGGGCGAGTGGAGCAGCCCCCGTGTGTCCCTGAGCGTCCCCTGGCGTTTGCTGAAGAGGGGGTCTCAGCCGCTAATGTGCCCGCCCGGGTACCTAGGGAGGCCGGCCTGGGGCGAGTGGAGCAGCCCCCGTGTGTCCCCGAGCGCCCCCCGGTCTCTGGTGGAGAGGGGGTCTCAGCCGCTAATGTGCCCGCCTCAGGGAGTCCGGCCTGGGGCGAGTGGAGCAGCCCCCGTGTGTCCCCGAGCGCCCCCCGGTCTCTGGTGGAGAGGGGGTCTCAGCCGCTAATGTGCCCGCCTCAGGGAGTCCGGCCTGGGGCGAGTGGAGCAGCCCCCGTGTGTCCCCGAGCGCCCCCCGGTCTCTGGTGGAGAGGGGGTCTCAGCCGCTAATGTGCCCGCCTCAGGGAGTCCGGCCTGGGGCGAGTGGAGCAGCCCCCGTGTGTCCCCGAGCGTCCCCCGGTCTCTGGTGGAGAGGGGGTCTCAGCCGCTAATGTGCCCGCCTCAGGGAGGCCGGCCTGGGGCGAGTGGAGCAGCCCCCGTGTGTCCCTGAGTGTCCCCTGACGTTTGCTGAAGAGGGGGTCTCAGCCGCCAATATGGCCGCCCGGGTACCAGTGGGGGCCGGCCTGGGGCGAGTGGAGCAGCCCCCGTGTGTCCCTGAGCGTCCCCCGGTCTTTGGTCGAGAGGGGGTCTCAGCCGCTAATGTGCCCGCCTCAGGGAGGCCGGCCTGGGGTGAGTGGAGCAGCCCCCGTGTGTCCCTGAGCGTCCCCCGGTCTTTGGTCAAGAGGGGGTCTCAGCCGCTAATGTGCCCGCCTCAGGGAGGCCGGCCTGGGGCGAGTGGAGCAGCCCCCGTGTGTCCCTGAGCGTCCCCCGGTCTTTGGTCGAGAGGGGGTCTCAGCCGCTAATGTGCCCGCCCGGGTACCCAGGGAGGCCGGCCTGGGGCGAGTGGAGCAGCCCCCGTGTGTCCCTGAGCGTCCCCCGGTCTTTGGTCGAGAGGGGGTCTCAGCCGCTAATGTGCCCGCCTCAGGGAGGCCGGCCTGGGGCGAGTGGAGCAGCCCCCGTGTGTCCCGGAGTTCCCCCCGTTGCTCGCTCAAGAGGGGGTCTCAGCCGCTAATGTGCCCGCCTGGGTACCTAGAGAGGCCGGCCTGGGGTGAGTGGAGCAGCCCCCGTGTGTCCCTGAGCGTCCCCCGGTCTTTGGTCAAGAGGGGGTCTCAGCCGCTAATGTGCCCGCCTCAGGGAGGCCGGCCTGGGGCGAGTGGAGCAGCCCCCGTGTGTCCCTGAGCGTCCCCCGGTCTTTGGTCGAGAGGGGGTCTCAGCCGCTAATGTGCCCGCCCGGGTACCTGGGGAGGCCGGCCTGGGGCGAGTGGAGCAGCCCCCGTGTGTCCCTGAGCGCCCCCCGGTCTTTGGTGGAGAGGGGGTCTCAGCCGCTAATGTGCCCGCCTCAGGGAGGCCGGCCTGGGGCGAGTGGAGCAGCCCCCGTGTGTCCCTGAGCGTCCCCCGGTCTTTGGTCGAGAGGGGGTCTCAGCCGCTAATGTGCCCGCCTGGGTACCTAGAGAGGCCGGCCTGGGGCGAGTGGAGCAGCCCCCGTGTGTCCCTGAGCGTCCCCCGGTCTTTGGTCGAGAGGGGGTCTCAGCCGCTAATGTGCCCGCCTGGGTACCTAGAGAGGCCGGCCTGGGGCGAGTGGAGCAGCCCCCGTGTGTCCCTGAGCGTCCCCCGGTCTTTGGTCGAGAGGGGGTCTCAGCCGCTAATGTGCCCGCCTGGGTACCTAGAGAGGCCGGCCTGGGGCGAGTGGAGCAGCCCCCGTGTGTCCCTGAGCGTCCCCCGGTCTTTGGTCGAGAGGGGGTCTCAGCCGCTAATGTGCCCGCCTGGGTACCTAGAGAGGCCGGCCTGGGGCGAGTGGAGCAGCCCCCGTGTGTCCCTGAGTGCCCCCCGGTCTCTGGTGGAGAGGGGGTCTCAGCCGCTAATGTGCCCGCCTCAGGGAGGCCGGCCTGGGGCGAGTGGAGCAGCCCCCGTGTGTCCCTGAGCGCCCCCCGGTCTTTGGTGGAGAGGGGGTCTCAGCCGCTAATGTGCCCGCCTCAGGGAGGCCGGCCTGGGGCGAGTGGAGCAGCCCCCGTGTGTCCCGGAGTTCCCCCCGTTGCTCGCTCAAGAGGGGGTCTCAGCCGCTAATGTGCCCGCCTGGGTACCTAGAGAGGCCGGCCTGGGGTGAGTGGAGCAGCCCCCGTGTGTCCCTGAGCGTCCCCCGGTCTTTGGTCAAGAGGGGGTCTCAGCCGCTAATGTGCCCGCCTCAGGGAGGCCGGCCTGGGGCGAGTGGAGCAGCCCCCGTGTGTCCCTGAGCGTCCCCCGGTCTTTGGTCGAGAGGGGGTCTCAGCCGCTAATGTGCCCGCCTCAGGGAGGCCGGCCTGGGGCGAGTGGAGCAGCCCCCGTGTGTCCCCGAGTGCCCCCCGGTCTTTGGTGGAGAGGGGGTCTCAGCCGCTAATGTGCCCGCCTCAGGGAGGCCGGCCTGGGGCGAGTGGAGCAGCCCCCGTGTGTCCCTGAGCGTCCCCCGGTCTTTGGTCGAGAGGGGGTCTCAGCCGCTAATGTGCCCGCCCGGGTACCCAGGGAGGCCGGCCTGGGGCGAGTGGAGCAGCCCCCGTGTGTCCCTGAGCGTCCCCCGGTCTTTGGTCGAGAGGGGGTCTCAGCCGCTAATGTGCCCGCCTCAGGGAGGCCGGCCTGGGGCGAGTGGAGCAGCCCCCGTGTGTCCCGGAGTTCCCCCCGTTGCTCGCTCAAGAGGGGGTCTCAGCCGCTAATGTGCCCGCCTGGGTACCTAGAGAGGCCGGCCTGGGGTGAGTGGAGCAGCCCCCGTGTGTCCCTGAGCGTCCCCCGGTCTTTGGTCAAGAGGGGGTCTCAGCCGCTAATGTGCCCGCCTCAGGGAGGCCGGCCTGGGGCGAGTGGAGCAGCCCCCGTGTGTCCCTGAGCGTCCCCCGGTCTTTGGTCGAGAGGGGGTCTCAGCCGCTAATGTGCCCGCCTCAGGGAGGCCGGCCTGGGGCGAGTGGAGCAGCCCCCGTGTGTCCCCGAGTGCCCCCCGGTCTTTGGTGGAGAGGGGGTCTCAGCCGCTAATGTGCCCGCCTCAGGGAGGCCGGCCTGGGGCGAGTGGAGCAGCCCCCGTGTGTCCCTGAGCGTCCCCCGGTCTTTGGTGGAGAGGGGGTCTCAGCCGCTAATGTGCCCGCCTCAGGGAGGCCGGCCTGGGGCGAGTGGAGCAGCCCCCGGGTGTCCCTGAGCGTCCCCCGGTCATTGGTGGAGAGGGGGTCTCAGCCGCTAATGTGCCCGCCTCAGGGAGGCCGGCCTGGGGCGAGTTGAGCAGCCCCCGTGCGCCCCTGAGCGCCCCCTGGCGTTCGCTGAAGAGGGGGTCTCAGCCGCCAATATGGCCGCCCGGGTGCCCGGGGGAGCGGCCTGGGGTGGCCCTGTGCAGCCTCCGGGCGCCCCTGAGTGTTTTTCAGTATCTGGCCGAGACACCCCCTGACCCTCCGACTGTGTCCGTTTGGAGCGCCTGGTGCCTGGGCACCCCCTGAGTGTTTTTCAGTATCTGGCCGAGACACCCCCTGACCCTCCGACTGTGTCCGTTTTTAGTGCCTGGTGCCTGGGCACAGACCGCGGCAGCTCCCGCTGGCCGCATTGACAGAGTGCTGAAAAAATGACAAAGTCCGAAAATGCCTGAGAACCGGGAAGGGGACAAACCGGCGGCTCCAGGCCGAGCCGGAGTTCCAGGAGGTCGGCATGATTTTGCCGGTTTCCCCATAGGAGGTGCCAAGTTGCCAAAATGGGGGAACTCAAAAAAGCACCCCCGCCAGATGTATGTAGGGGGGCTGGATGGTCGATAGGGAGTGGGTGTCTGGCAGCAGGGGCCACCCCGCGCAGGTGCCCCGGGGGGCCGGCGGGGGGCCCCCGAAGACACCCCCCCCAGCACTCGCTGAAAACCCCGTCCGAGCCGCCCGCGCTGCCCGGAGGGAGTCCCGGGAGGCCGGGCACGGCCCGCGGGTCTCTCCCTCTGCCCCCCCGGTGAGGTTTGCACGGGGGGAAAAGTTTCAAAGTCCCAACGGGGGCGAGAGACAGTGCGGCGAGGGGTGGCGGGCTGCTCCGCGGACCCGGGGGAAGCCCGGGGAGGGCGGCCTGAGGGCGCGGAGGGCCCCCTGAGAGTGCCTACGGGTAGTAGGTGAGAAACCCTGCCTGTCCCACCCACGGGGCCGGGCAGGGCCCCGGGGAGTCCGGGCAGAGCCCGCAGGTCGCCCCCTTGCCGTCCGCTGACGCTCGCACGGTCAGAAAAGTTTCAAAGTCCCAACGGGGGGAGAGTGTTGACGGAGAAGGGGTGCTGGCTGCCCCTGGGGCCGGGCTGGAGCCCCTGGGGGTCGGCCTGGGGGTGTGGAGGGGCCCCCTGAGAGCACCCAACAGCAGTTGCTCAAGACCCTGCCTGAGCCTCCGATGTGCCCAGGCGGGACCCCAGGAGGCCGGGCACAGACCGCAGCCTGCCCCCTTGCCGTCCCATGAAGCTTGCACGGTCAGAAATGTTTCAAAGTCCCCACGGGGGGAGAGTGTTGACGGCGAGGGGGTGCTGGCTGCTCCAGGGGCCGGGGGCAAACCCTGGAGGCTGGGCACGGACTGCGGCAGCCCCCCTTGCAGTAGAACAAAGTTTGAGGAGACAAGTCATGAAAATGACAAAGTCCAAACTGCTCCATGCGCCGGCCAGGGGTGCGGACCCGGCAGGCCGGGCCGGCGGGGGCTGCAGCTGCCGGGGCTGAGCCGAGTGTCAGTGCAGGTCCTGAGAACCGGGAAGGGGACAAACCTGTGACTCCAGGCCGGGTTGGAGTTCCAGGAGGTCGGCAGGACTCTGGAGGTTTTCCCCTTGGCATTTTCCCATTGGCCACAATGGGGGAAGTCAAAAAAGCACCCCCAGCAGATGTATGCAGAGGGGCTGGCTGGTGATGGGGAGCGGGCTGTTGGCAGCGGTGTGCTGGCTGCAGAGGTGTGCATGGGCGGCTGCGGAGGGTCCCCCTGAGTGCACCTGCCAGCAGTGGCTCAACACCCTGGCTGAGCCTCCGATGTCCCCGGGCAGGACCCCAGGAGGCTGGGCAGAGCCCGCCGCTTGCCCCCTTGCCGTTTGACGAAGCTTGCACGGTCAGAAAAGTTTCAGAGTCCCAACGGGGAGAGAGTGTTGACGGCGAGGGGGTGCTGGCAGCTCCAGCGGCCGGGGGCAACCGCTGGAGGCTGGGCCCGGACTGCGGCAGCCCCCCTTGCAGTCGAACAAAGTTTGAGGAGACAAGTCATGAAAATGACAAAGTCCAAACGCTCCAGGCGTGCCGTCCAGGGGGGCGGACCCAGCTGGTCGGACCGGCGGGAGCTGCGGCGGCCGGGGAAGAGCCGAGTGTCAATGCAGGTCACGAGAACCGGTATGAGGGTAAACCTGGCCGCTCCGGGCCGAGGCACGGTTCCAGGAGGGCGGAAGGAGCGGGCCCGCTGCCCCTGATAGCGCCGACGGCGGTAAAATAAGGCCTCGCAAAACGTCAGCACGAACACCTTGTCGGGGTATAAGGGAACGAGCGGTGTGCGGTCTTTGACAAAGTGAGTGTTTCTCAAAAAAGCACCCCCGGCAGATGTGTGCAGACGGGGCTGGCTGGTGTGGGAGAGCGGCGGGCTGTTGGCAGCAGTGTGCTGGCTGCAGGGGTGGCCCGGGGCGGCTGCGGAGGGCCCCCAAAGCGCACCTACCAGTGGTGGCTGAAAACCCCCGCTGAGCCTCCGATGTGCCCGGGCAGGACCCCAGGAGGCCGGGCAGAGCCCGCCGCTTGCCCCCTTGCCGTTTGACGAAGCTTGCACGGTCAGAAAAGTTTCAAAGTCCCCACGGGGGGAGAGTGTTGACGGCGAGGAGGTGCTGGCTGCTCCAGGGGCCGGGGGCAACCCCTGGAGGCTGGGCACGGACTGCGGCAGCCCCCCTTGCAGTCGAACAAAGTTTGAGGAGACAAGTCATGAAAATGACAAAGTCCAAACGCTCCAGGCGCCGGCCTGGGGTGCGGACCCGGCTGGCCGGGCTGGCGGGAGCTGCGGCGGCCGGGGCTGAGCCGAGTGTCAATGCAGGTCCTGAGAACCGGGAAGGGGACAAACCGGTGGCTCCAGGCCGGGTTGGAGTTCCAGGAGGTCGGCAGGACTCTGGAGGTTTTCCCCTTGGCATTTTCCCATTGGCCACAATGGGGGGAAGTCAAAAAAGCACCCCCAGCAGATGTATGCAGAGGGGCTGGCGGGTGACGGAGAGCGGGCAGTTGGCAGCTGTGTGGTGGCTGCAGGAGGTGGGCCTGGGCGGCTGCGGAGGGCCCCCAAAGTGCACCTACCAGAAGGGGCCCAAGACCCAGGCTGAGCCTCCGATGTGCCCGGGCAGGACACCCAGGAGGCGGGGAGCAGCCCCCGCTGAGGTCCATGGCATGTGCCAGAGGCGAGTCTTGGAGAAAAAACGACAAAGTCCAAACGCTCCAGGCGCCGGGCAGGGTGGCGGACCCGGCTGGCCGGGCCGGCGGGGGCTGCGGCTGCCGGGGCTGAGCCGAGTGTCAATGCATGTCCTGAGAACCGGGAAGGGGACAAACCGGTGGCTCCAGGCCGGGTTGGAGTTCCGGGGGGTCGGCCTGACTCTGGAGGTTTTCCCCCTGGCTTTTCCCCATAGGCCAAAACGGGGGGAGCCAAAAAAGCACCCCCAGCAGATGTATGCAGGAGGGGCTGGGGGGTGACGGAGAGCGGGCTGTTGGCAGCCGTGTGCTGGCTGCAGGGGTGGGCCTGGGCGGCTGCGGAGGGCCCCCTGAGTGCACCTGCCAGCGGTGGCTCAACACCCTGGCTGAGCCTCCGATGTCCCCGGGCAGGACCCCAGGAGGCCGGGCAGAGCCCGCCGCTTGCCCCATTGCCGTTTGACGAAGCTTGCACGGTCAGAAAAGTTTCAAAGTCCCAACGGGGAGAGAGCGTTGACGGCGAGGGGGTGCTGGCTGCTCCAGGGGCCGGGGACAACCCCTGGAGGCTGGGCACGGACTGCGGCAGCCCCCCTTGCAGTCGGACAAAGTTTGAGGAGACAAGCCATGAAAATGACAAAGTCCAAACGCTCCAGGCGCCGGCCAGGGGGGCGGACCCGGCTGGCTGGGCCGGCGGGGGCTGCGGCTGCCGGGGCTGAGCCGAGTGTCAATGCAGGTCCTGAGAACCGGGAAGGGGACAAACCGGCGGCTCCAGGCCGAGCTCGAGTTCCAGGAGGTCGGCCTGACTCTGGAGGTTTTCCCCCTGGCTTTTCCCCATAGGCCAAAACGGGGGAAGTCAAAAAAGCACCCCCGGCAGATGTATGCAGAGGGGCTGGCGGGTGATGGGGAGCGGGCTGTTGGCAGCAGTGTGCTGGCTGCAGGGATGGGCCTGGGTGGCTGCGGAGGGCCCCCTGAGTGCACCTACCAGTGGTGGCTCAAGACCCAGGCTGAGCCTCCGATGTGCCCGGGCAGGACCCCAGGAGGCCGGGCACAGACCGCCGCTTGCCCCCTTTGCCGTTTGACGAAGCTTGCACGGTCGGAAAAAGTTTCAAAGTCCCAACGGGGAGAGAGTGTTGACGGCGAGGGGGCGCTGGCCGCTCCAGGGGCCGGGGGGAGCCCCTGGAGGTGGGCCTGGGGGTGTGGAGGGGCCCCCTATGAGCACCCAACAGTCGTGGGTCAAGACCCTGCCTGAGCCTCCGGTGTTGCAGGGAAGGACACCCAGGAGGCGGGGAACAGCCGGGGCAGCCCCCCTTGCAGTTGAACAAAGTTTGAGGAGACAAGTCATGAAAATGACAAAGTCCAAACGCTCCAGGCGTGCCGGCCAGGGGGGCGGACACGGCTGGCCTGGCTGGCGGGGGCTGCGGCTGCCGGGGAAGATCCGAGTGTCAATGCAGGTCCTGAGAACCGGGAAGGGGACAAACCGGTGGCTCCAGGCCGGGTTGGAGTTCCAGGAGGTCGGCCTGACTGTGGAGGTTTTCCCCTTAGCATTTTCCCATAGGCCAAAAGGGGGGAAGTCAAAAAAGCACCCCCGCCAGATATAGTATGCAGAGGGGCTGGCTGGTGATGGGGAGCGGGCTGTTGGCAGCAGTGTGCTGGCTGCAGAGGTGTGCATGGGCGTCTGCGGAGGGCCCCCTGAGTGCACCTGCCAGTGGTGGCTCAGCACCCTGGCTGAGCCTCCGATGTGCCCCGGCAGGACCCCAGGAGGCCGGGCACAGAACGCCGGCTGCCCCCCTTGCCGTTTGACGAAGCTTGCGCGGTCAGAAAAGTTTCAAAGTCCCAACGGGGAGAGAGCGTTGACGGCGAGGGGGTGCTGGCAGCTCCAGGGGCCGGGGGCAACCCCTGGAGGCTGGGCACGGACTGCGGCAGCCCCCCTTGCGGTCGAGCAAAGTTTGAGGAGACAAGTCATGAAAATGACAAAGTCCAAACGCTCCAGGCGTGCCGGCCAGGGTGGCGGACCCGGCTGGCTGGGCCGGTGGGAGCTGCGGCTGCCGGGGCTGAGCCGAGTGTCGATGTATGTCGTGAGAACCGGTATGAGGGTAATCCTGGTCGCTCCGGGCCGAGGCACGGTTCCAGGAGGGCGGAAGGAGCGGGCCCGTTTCCCCTGATAGCGCCGACGGCGGTAAATTAAGGCCTCGCAAAACGTCAGGACGAACACCTTTTTTGCATATAAGGGAACGAGCGGTGTGCCGTCTTTGACAAAGTGACTATTTCTCAGAGTGCTGGAGTGGGGACCGCTCAAAGTCAAAGCTCCGCGGCCGCCCCTCTGCCACCTCCCCGGGAGCAGAGTCGTCGAGCGCGAGTGTCCCCACTCCGCCTGTCCAGGCCGCGGGGCCGACAGGCTGGCTGGCTGCCCGGGGAGACCCCGCTCTCCGAGCGGCCGGGCGCCACGTTCGAGAGGTGTGCGAAGCCACCTTGGGGGCCTGCGGAGGCCCCCCTGAGAGCGCCTCCAAGCCCTTGCTGAGAACCCTGTCCTAGATGCCTGCGCGGGCAGGCGGGACCCCACCAGGAGGCCGTGCACAGCCCGCGGCAGCCACTGCTGAAGCCCAGGGCAGTTGGCAGAGATGAGTCTTTGAAAAAAAATGACAAAGTCCAAACGCCTCCAGGCGCCGGCCAGGGGGACGGACCCGGCTGGCCGGGCCGGCGGGAGCTGCGGCGGCTGGGGCTGAGCCGAGTGGCGATGCATGTCCTGAGAACCGGGAAGGGGACAAACCGGAGGCTCCTGGCCGGGCGGCAGTTCCAGGAGGTCGGCCTGACTCTGGAGGTTTTCCCCCTGGCATTTTCCCATTGGCCAAAATGGGGGAAGTCAAAAAAGCACCCCCAGCAGATGTATGCAGAGGGGCTGGCTGGTGATGGGGAGCGGTCTGTTGGCAGCAGTGTGCTGGCTGCAGAGGTGTGCATGGGCGGCTGCGGAGGGCCCCCTGAGTGCACCTGCCCGTGGTGGCTGAAAACCCAGGCTGAGCCTCCGATGTGCCCGGGCAGGACCCCAGGAGGCCGGGCACAGAACGCCGGTTGCCCCCTTGCCGTTTGACGAAGCTTGCACGGTCAGAAAAGTTTCAAAGTCCCAACGGGGAGAGAGTGCTGACGGTGATGGGGTGCTGGCTGCTCCAGGGGCCGGGAGGGAGGCCCTGGAGGTGGGCCTGGGGGTGTGGAGGGGCCCCCTGAGAGCACCTACCAGCAGTTGCTCAAGACCCTGCCTGAGCCTCCGGTGTTGCAGGGCAGGACACCCATTGGCGGGGAACAGCAGGTGGCAGCCCCTGCTGAAGTCCTTGGCAGTTGGCAGAGATGAGTCTTGGAGAAAAAAAACGACAAAGTCCAAACGCTCCAGGCGCCGGTCAGGGGGGCGGACCCGGCTGGCCGGGCCGAGGGGAGCTGCGGCGGCTGGGGAAGAGCCGAGTGTCAAGGCATGTCCTGAGAACCGGGAAGGGGGCAAACCAGTAGCTCCAGGCCGGGCTAGGGTTCCAGGAGGTCGGCCTGACTCTGGAGGTTTTCCCCCTGGCTTTTCCCCATAGGCCAACATGGGGGAAGTCAAAAAAGCACCCCCGGCAGATGTATGCAGAGGGGCTGGCGGGTGATGGGGAGCGGGCTGTTGGCAGCCGTGTGCTGGCTGCAGAGGGCCCCCGAGGTGCTGCACCTACCAGTAGTTGCTCAAGACCCCCCCCTGACCCTCCGGTGTTGCAGGGCAGGAAACCCAGGAGGCGGGGAACAGCCGTGGCAGCCCCTGCTGAATCCCACGGCAGTTGGCAGAGATGAGTCTTTGAGAAAAATGACAAAGTCCAAACGCTCCAGGCGTGCCGGCCAGGGGGGCGTACCCGGCTGGCCGGGCCGGCGGGAGCTGCGGCTGCCGGGGCTGAGCCGAGTATCGATGCATGTCGTGAGAACCGGTATGAGGGTAATCCTGGGCCCTCGGGGCCGAGGCACGGTTCCAGGAAGGCGGAAGGAGCGGGCCCGCTTCCCCTGATAGCGCCGACGGCGGTAAAATAAGGCCTCGCAAAACGTCAGGACGAACACCTTTTTTGCATATAAGGGAACGAGCGGTGTGCGGTCCTTGACAAAGTGACAATTTCTCAATGTGCTGAGGAGTGGGGACCGCTCAAAGTCAAAGCACCGCGGCCGCCCCTCTGCCACCTCCCTGGGAGCAGAGTCATCGAGCGCGAGGGTCCCCACTCCGCCTGTGCAGGCCGCGGGGCCAACAGGCTGGCTGGCTGCCCGGGCAGACCCCGCTCTCCGAGCGGCCGGGCGCCACGTTCGAGAGGTGTACGAAGCCACCTTGGGGGGCTGCGGAGGCCGCCCTGAGAGCGCATCCAAGCCCCTGCTGAGAACCCTGTCCTAGCTGCCTGCGAGGGCAGGCGGGACCCCACCAGGAGGCCGTGCACAGCCCGCGGCAGCCACTGCTGAAGCCCACGGCAGTTGGCAGAGATGGGTCTTTGAGAAAAAATGACAAAGTCCAAACGCCTCCAGGCGCCGGCCAGGGGGACGGACCCGGCTGGCCGGGCCGGCGGGAGCTGCGGCGGCTGGGGCTGAGCCGAGTGGCGATGCACGTCCTGAGAACCGGGAAGGGGACAAACCGGTAGCTCCAGGCCGGGCTAGAGTTCCAGGAGGTCGGCCTGACTCTGGAGGTTTCCCCCCTGGCTTTTCCCCATAGGCCAAAGCGGGGGAAGTCAAAAATGCACCCCCAGCAGATGTATGCAGAGGGGCTGGCTGGTGATGGGGAGCGGGCTGTTGGCAGCGGTGTGCTGGCTGCAGGGGTGGCCCGGGGCGGCTGCGGAGGGCCCCCGAGGTGCACCTACCAGCAGTAGCTCAAGACCCTGCCTGAGCCTCCGGTGTTGCAGGGCAGGACACCCAGGAGGCGGGGAACAGCCCGCGGCAGCCCCCGCTGAAGTCCATGGCATTTGCCAGAGGAGAGTGTTGGATGAAAAAACGACAAAGTCCAAACGCTCCGGGCGCCGGCCAGGGGGGCGGACCCGGCTGGTCGGGCCGGCGGGAGCTGCGGCTGCCGGGGCTGAGCCGAGTGTCGATGCATGTCGTGAGAACCGGTATGAGGGTAATCCTGGGCCCTCGGGGCCGAGGCACGGTTCCAGGAAGGCGGAAGGAGCGGGCCCGCTTCCCCTGATAGCGCCGACGGCGGTAAAATAAGGCCTCGCAAAACGTCAGGACGAACACCTTTTTTGCATATAAGGGAACGAGCGGTGTGCGGTCTTTGACAAAGTGACTATTTCTCAATGTGCTGAGAAGGGAGTGGGGACCGCTCAAAGTCAAAGCACCGCGTCCGCCCCTCTGCCACCTCCCTGGGAGCAGAGTCATCGAGCGCGAGGGTCCCCACTCCGCCTGTGCAGGCCACGGGGCCAACAGGCTGGCTGGCTGGCTGCCCGGGCGACCCCCCCTCCGAGATGCCGGGCCGGGGCAGACTGTGCAAACGAGCGCGGGCGTGTTTTCTTCCCCTGGGGTGGAGCCCTTCCACCCCACGCCGTCCGAGGCCCGTTGGCCTCGGGCGGCCTGCCTCCGAGAGTGGGAGAGAGACGGAGGACGGCGGCCCGCGGCGGCGCGAGGCGTCCCCGTTGTTCCACCACGGCTGCCAGCCGGTCGATCCTGCCGGTAGCCTGGGCTTGTCTCCGCTCCGCCTGTCCAGGCCGCGGGGCCCACAGGCGGCTTGCCCGGGAAGACCCCGCTCTCCGAGCGGCCGGGCGCCACGTTCAAGAGGTGTACGGAGCCACCTGGGTGGGGGTCTGCGGAGGCCACCCTGAGAGCGCTGATAACCCTGTCCTAGCTGCCTGCGCGGGCAGGCGGGACCCCCAAGAGGCCGGGCACAGCCCGCGGCAGCCCCCGCCGAAGTCCACGGCAGTTGGCAGAGACGAGTCTTGGAGAGAAAACGACAAAGTCCAGACGCTCCAGGCGCCGGCCAGGGGTGCGGACCCGGCTGGCCGGGCCGGCGGGAGCTGCGGCTGCCGGGGCTGAGCCGAGTGTCGACGCATGTCGTGAGAACCGGTATGAGGGTAATCCTGGGCCCTCGGGGCCGAGCTACGGTTCCATGAAGGCGGAAGGAGCGGGCCTGTTTCCCCTGATAGCGCCGACGACGGTAAAATAAGGGCTCGCAAAACGTCAGGACGAACACCTTTTTTGCATATAAGGGAACGAGCGGTGTGCGGTCTTTGACAAAGTGACTATTTCTCAGAGTGCTGGAGTGGGGACCGCTCAAAGTCAAAGCACCGCGGCCACCCCTCTGCCACCTCCCGGGGAGCAGAGTCATAGAGCGCAAGTGTCCCCACTCCGCCTGTGCAGGCCGCGGGGCCAACAGGCTGGCTGGCTGCCCTGGCGACCCCCCTCCGAGATGCCGGGCCGAGGCGTAGGCAGCCGCCTCCATCACACCACCCAAGGCGAGAGAGTGGGTCAACGGGAGAGCCGGCGCGGCCGAGGGACCCTCGCCGCGCCCATGTCCGGGGAAGGACCACAAGGGCCCTGCTCCCCGGCGCCCCGGCGAGCGGGTTCACCCTCGGCGCGTACGGCTCTCGAGGATGGGGAAGGGACGCGCGGGGGCGTCCCTTCCGTCCCCAGCGGAAGAAGGCGAGCGGCTCTGCGTGTCGGGACACCCCGCGGAGCCCCCTGCGGGGGGAGTACTCCGGGGGAGAAGCGTGGCGCAGGGGGTGCAGCCCTTTCCCAGGCCACCGTGCGACGGCGTCGGTGGGGCCGACGCCGAGAGAGAGAACGATCCGGGCTCTCCCGCCTCAGGGCGGCCGAGAGCGGGGCACGGGCCCCACGTTTGGTGAAGGTTTTCCCGAAAGCGAAGGACCCCCGCCTGTCCCCTCGGGCTCCGGCCGATGCGGGCGGTCCAGGGCGGGGATAGGGGACGGCGGCCTGCGGACGACGCGCTTTATCCCCAGAAGGAGCGAGGCATGAGGGGGTGTTCCACCCCCGCCGGCCGGTCTCGCTCCTTCTCCGGGCTACCCCTCGGCGGAGTAAAGACCCCCGGGTCAACGCTCCCGCGTCCGGGCGCCGGCGCGCGTCCCCTTCCCGCGGGGGGTGGATCCCTTCCACCCCCGGCCGTCCGAGGCCCGTGCGCCTCGGGCGGCCTCCCTTCCGAGAGAGGGAGAGAGAGACGGAGGACGGTGGTCCGCGACGGCGCGAGGCGTCCGAGTTGTGTTCCCCACGGCGGCTACCCGGTCGATCCCGCCCGCCGGTAGCCTTGGCTTGCCCCCACTCCGCCTGTCCAGGCCGCGGGGCCGACGGGCTGTCTGCCCGGGTAGACCCCGCTCTCAGCGAGCGGCCGGGCGGCCACGTTCAAGAGGTGTACGAAGCCACCTCGGGGTGGAGCCCTTCCACCCCTGGCCGTCCGAGGCCCGTGCGCCTCGGGCGGCCTCCCTTCCGAGAGAGGGAGAGAGAGACGGAGGACGGTGGTCCGCGACGGCGCGAGGCGTCCGAGTTGTGTTCCCCACGGCGGCTACCCGGTCGATCCCGCCCGCCGGTAGCCTTGGCTTGCCCCCACTCCGCCTGTCCAGGCCGCGGGGCCGACAGGCTGTCTGCCCGGGTAGACCCCGCTCTCACCGAGCGGCCGGGCGGCCACGTTCAAGAGGTGTACGAAGCCACCTCGGGGTGGAGCCCTTCCACCCCTGGCCGTCCGAGGCCCGTGCGCCTCGGGCGGCCTCCCTTCCGAGAGAGGGAGAGAGACGGAGGACGGTGGTCCGCGACGGCGCGAGGCGTCCAACTTGTGTTCCCCCACGGCGGCTTCCCGGTCGATCCCGCCCGCCGGTAGCCTAGGCTTTTCCCCGCTCCGCCTGTCCAGGCCGCGGGGCCGACAGGCTGTCTGCCCGGGTAGACCCCGCTCTCCGAGCGGCCGGGCGCCACGTTCAAGAGGTGTACGAAGCCACCTTTGGGGGGGCTGCGGTGCCCCCCGCCCCGAGAGTGCCTCCCAGGCCGAGGGAGCCCGGCGGTCGAGTGTCGTAGGAAAGCGCGTGCCACGGCTGTGTCGGTCACAGGGGCCAGAGGTAGTTTGGGCAACGGCTTAGATCCGTATGAAGCTCATCCTTTCCGGCCTGTTCTGGCGGCGGCTAGGCGTGCGCGCACGGCACGACGCCCCTGGTTCCAGCGAGGCGACGGCGCCCCGCACCCCACTCTCCGGGCCGAGCAGAGCCCCCGAGCGCAAGAGTCCCCGCTCCGCCTGTCCAGGCCGCGGGGCCGACGGGCTGTCTGCCCGGGTAGACCCCGCTCTCACCGAGCGGCCGGGCGGCCACGTTCAAGAGGTGTACGAAGCCACCTTGGGGTGGAGCCCTTCCACCCCTGGCCGTCCGAGGCCCGTGCGCCTCGGGCGGCCTCCCTTCCGAGAGAGGGAGAGAGAGACGGAGGACGGTGGTCCGCGACGGCGCGAGACGTCCAAGTTGTGTTCCCCCACGGCGGCTACCCGGTCGATCCCGCCCGGTAGCCTTGGCTTTTCCCCACTCCGCCTGTCCAGGCCGCGGGGCCGACAGGCTGTCTGCCCGGGTAGCACCCGCTCTCACCGAGCGGCCGGGCGGCCACGTTCAAGAGGTGTACGAAGCCACCTTGGGGTGGAGCCCTTCCACCCCTGGCCGTCCGAGGCCCGTGCGCCTCGGGCGGCCTCCCTTCCGAGAGAGGGAGAGAGAGACGGAGGACGGTGGTCCGCGACGGCGCGAGACGTCCAAGTTGTGTTCCCCACGGCGGCTACCCGGTCGATCCCGCCCGCCGGTAGCCTTGGCTTGCCCCCACTCCGCCTGTCCAGGCCGCGTGGCCGACAGGCTGTCTGCCCGGGTAGACCCCGCTCTCCGAGCGGCCGGGCCCCAACCTTCAAGAGGTGTACGAAGCCACCTCGGGGTGGAGCCCTTCCACCCCTGGCCGTCCGAGGCCCGTGCGCCTCGGGCGGCCCCCCTTCCCGAGAGAGGGAGGACGGTGGTCCGCGACGGTGCGAGGCGTCCAACTTGTGTTCCCCCACGGCGGCTTCCCGGTCGATCCCGCCCGCCGGTAGCCTAGGCTTTTCCCCGCTCCGCCTGTCCAGGCCGCGGGGCCGACAGGCTGTCTGCCCGGGTAGACCCTGCTCTCCGAGCGGCCGGGCCCCAACGTTCAAGAGGTGTACGAAGCCACCTTTGGGGGGGGCTGCGGTGCCCCCCGCCCCGAGAGTGCCTCCCAGGCCGAGGGAGCCCGGCGGTCGAGTGTCGTAGGAAAGCGCGTGCCACGGCTGTGTCGGTCACAGGGGCCAGAGGTAGTTTGGGCAACGGCTTAGATCCGTATGAAGCTCATCCTTTCCGGCCTGTTCTGGCGGCGGCTAGGCGCGCGCGCGCGAATGGCACGACGCCCCTGGTTCCAGCGAGGCGACGGCGCCCCGCACCCCACTCTCCGGGCCGAGCAGAGCCCCCGAGCGCAAGGTTCCCCGCTCCGCCTGTCCAGGCCGCGGGGCCAGCAGGCTGTCTGCCCGGGTAGACCCCGCTCTCCGAGCGGCCGGGCCCCAACGTTCAAGAGGTGTACGAAGCCACCTTGAGGTGGAGCCCTTCCACCCCTGGCCGTCCGAGGCCCGCCGGTAGCCTTGGCTTGTCCCCACTCCGCCTGTCCAGGCCGCGGGGCCGACAGGCTGTCTGCCCGGGTAGACCCCGCTCTCCGAGCGGCCGGGCCCCAACGTTCAAGAGGTGTACGAAGCCACCTCGGGGGGCTGCGGTGCCCCCCGCCCCGAGAGTGCCTCCCAGGCCGAGGGGAGCCAGGCGGTCGAGTGTCGTAGGAAAGCGCGCGCGCGGCTGTGTCGGTCACACGAGCCAGAGTTAGTTTGGGCAACGGCTTAGATCCGTATGCAGCTCAACCTTTCCGGCCTGTTCTGGCGGCGGCTAGGCGCGCGCGAACGTCACGACGCCCCTGGTTCCAGCGAGGCGACGGCGCCCCGCACCCCGCTCTCTGGGCCGAGCAGAGCCCCCGAGCGCAAGAGCCCCCGCTCCGCCTGTCCAGGCCGCGGGGCCGACAGGCTGTCTGCCCGCGTAGACCCCGCTCTCACCGAGCGGCCGGGCGCCACGTTCAAGAGGTGTACGAAGCCACCTTAAGGGGGCTGCGGTGGCCCCCTGCCCCGAGAGTGCCTCCCAGGCTGAGGGAGCCCGGCGGTCGAGTGTCGTGGGAAAGCGCGCGCGCGGCTGTGTCACACGGGCCAGAGTTAGTTTGGGCAACGGCTTAGATCCGTATGCAGCTCAACCTTTCCGGCCTGTTCTGGCGGCGGCTAGGCGCGAGCGCACGTCACGACGCCCCTGGTTCCAGCGAGGCGACGGCGCCCCGCCACCCCACTCTCCGGGCCGAGCAGAGCGTCCGCTCTCGCTCCTTGGAGCAGAGCCCCCGAGCGCAAGAGTCCCCGCTCCCGCCTGTCCAGGCCGCGGGGCCGACAGGCTGTCTGCCCGGGTAGACCCCGCTCTCACCGAGCGGCCGGGCGGCCACGTTCAAGAGGTGTACGAAGCCACCTTGGGGGGCTGCGGTGCCCCCCGCCCCGAGAGTGCCTCCCAGGCCGAGGGGAGCCAGGCGGTCGAGTGTCGTAGGAAAGCGCGCGCGCGGCTGTGTCGGTCACACGAGCCAGAGTTAGTTTGGGCAACGGCTTAGATCCGTATGCAGCTCAACCTTTCCGGCCTGTCCTGGCGGCGGCTAGGCGCGTGCGAACGTCACAACGCCCCTGGTTCCAGCGAGGCGACGGCGCCCCGCACCCAACTCTCCGGGCCGAGCAGAGCCCCCGAGCGCAAGAGTACCCGCTCCGCCTGCCCAGGCCGCGGGGCCGACAGGCTGTCTGCCCGGGTAGACCCCGCTCTCACCGAGCGGCCGGGCGCCACGTTCAAGAGGTGTACGAAGCCACCTAAAGGGGGCTGCGGTGGCCCCCTGCCCCGAGAGTGCCTCCCAGGCCGAGGGAGCCCGGCGGTCGAGTGTCGTAGGAAAGCGCGCGCGCGGCTGTGTCACACGGGCCAGAGTTAGTTTGGGCAACGGCTTAGATCCGTATGCAGCTCAACCTTTCCGGCCTGTTCTGGCGGCGGCTAGGCGCGCGCGCACGTCACGACGCCCCTGGTTCCAGCGAGGCGACGGCGCCCCGCCACCCCACTCTCCGGGCCGAGCAGAGCGTCCGCTCTCGCTCCTTGGAGCAGAGCCCCCCGAGCGCAAGAGTCCCCGCTCCCGCCTGTCCAGGCCGCGGGGGCCGACAGGCTGTCTGCCCGGGTAGACCCCGCTCTCACCGAGCGGCAGGGCGGCCACGTTCAAGAGGTGTACGAAGCCACCTTGGGGGGCTGCGGAGCCCCCCTCCCCATGAGAGC
>NW_027102256.1:280000-302500 GCF_035609145.1 Eleutherodactylus coqui
CCGAAGCGGGGGAAGTCAAAAAAAAAATAAAAAAAAGCAACTCCGCCAAAGAGACGGGTAGCCAAACGGAGGCGAGGGCAGAGGTCGCCTCGCGTAGGGATGTTGGAGGTTTGGCTAAGTGCGGAGCCCGGTGTGTGGTGGAAAGGGGCTGACCCGGCTGGCCGGGGCCGGCGGGAGCTGCGGCTGCCGGGGCTGAGCCGAGTGTCGATGCATGTCGTGAGAACCGGGAAGGGGACAAACCGGTGGCTCCAGGCCGGGTTGGAGTTCCAGGAGGTCGGCCTGACTCTGGAGGTTTTCCCCTTGGCATTTCCCCATAGGCCAAAAGGGGGGAAGTCAAAAAAGCACCCCCAGCAGATGTATGCAGGAGGGGCTGGGGGGTGACGGAGAGCGGGCTGTTGGCAGCTGTGTGGTGGCTGCTGGCAGCCGTGTGCTGGCTGCAGGGGTGGGCCTGGGCGGCTGCGGAGGGCCCCCTGAGTGCACCTGCCAGCGGTGGTTGAAGACATTGCCTGAGCCTCCGATGTGCCCGGGCAGGACACCCGGGAGGCGGGGAGCAGCCCCCGCTGAAGTCCATGGCATGTGCCAGAATCGAGTCTTGGAGAAAAAATGACAAAGTCCAAACGCTCCGGCGCCGGCCAGGGCGGTTGACCCCGGCTGGCCGGGCCGGCGGGGGCTGCGGCTGCCGGGGCTGAGCCGAGTGTCGATGCATGTCGTGAGAACCGGGAAGGGGACAAACCGGTGGCTCCAGGCCGGGTTGGAGTTCCAGGAGGTCGGCCTGACTCTGGAGCTTTTCCCCTTAGCATTTCCCCATTGGCCAAAGGGGGGAAAGTCAAAAAAGCACCCCCAGCAGATGTATGCATAAGGGGCTGGGGGGTGACGGAGAGCGGGCTGTTGGCAGCTGTGTGGTGGCTGCTGGCAGCCGTGTGCTGGCTGCAGGGGTGGGCCTGGGCGGCTGCGGAGGGCCCCCTGAGTGCACCTACCAGTAGGGGCTGAAGACCCAGTCTGACCCTCCGATGTGCACGGGCAGGACACCCAGGAGGCGGGGAGCAGCCCCCGCTGAAGCCCACGGCAGTTGGCAGAGGCGAGTCTTTGAAAAAAATGACAAAGTCCAAACGCTCCAGGCGCTGGCCAGGGGTGCGGACCGGGCTGGCCGGGCCGGCGGGGGCTGCGGCGGCCGGGGCTGAGCCGAGTGTCTATGACTGTCCTGAGAACCGGTATGGGGACAAACCGGTGACTCCAGGCCGGGTTGGAGTTCCAGGAGGTCGGCCTGACTCTGGTGGTTTTCCCCTTAGCATTTCCCCATTGGCCAAAGGGGGGGAAGTCAAAAAAGCACCCCCAGCAGATGTATGCAGAAGGGGCTGGGGGGTGATGGGGAGCGGGCTGTTGGCAGCTGTGTGGTGGCTGCTGGCAGCCGTGTGCTGGCTGCAGGGGTGGGCCTGGGCGGCTGCGGAGGGCCCCCTGAGTGCACCTACCAGTAGGGGCTGAAGACCCAGTCTGACCCTCCGATGTGCCCGGGCAGGACACCCAGGAGGCGGGGAGCAGCCCCCGCTGAAGCCCACGGCAGTTGGCAGAGATGAGTCTTTGAAAAAAATGACAAAGTCCAAACGCTCCAGGCGCCGGCCAGGGGTGCGGACCGGGCTGGCCGGGCCGACGGGGGCTGCGGCTGCTGGTGCTGAGCCGACTGTCTATGCATGTCCTGAGAACCGGGATGGGGACAAACCGGTGGCTCCAGGCCGGGTTGGAGTTCCAGGAGGTCGGCCTGACTCTGGAGGTTTTCCCCTTAACATTTTCCCATAGGCCATAACGGGGGAAGTCAAAAAAGCACCCCCAGCAGATGTATGCAGAGGGGCTGGCGGGTGACGGAGAGCGCGTGTTTGGCAGCTGTGTGGTGGCTGCTGGCAGCCGTGTGCTGGCTGCAGTGGTGGGCCTGGGCGGCTGCGGAGGGCCCCCTGAGTGCACCTAGCAGTAGGGGCTGAAGACCCAGGCTGAGCCTCCGATGTGCCCGGGCAGGACACCCAGGAGGCGGGGAGCAGCCCCCGCTGAAGCCCACGGCAGTTGGCAGAGATGGGTCTTTGAAAAAAATGACAAAGTCCAAACGCTCCAGGCGTGCAGTCCAGGGGGGCGGACCCGGCTGGCCGGGCCGGCGGGAGCTGCGGCGGCTGGGGCAGAGCCGAGTGTCAACGCAGGTCGTGAGAACCCGTATGAGGGTAATCCAGGTCGCTCCGGGCCGAGCCACGGCTCCAGGAGGGCGGAAGGAGCGGGCCTGTTTCCCCTGATAGCGCCGACGACGGTAAAATAAGGCCTCGCAAAACGTCACCACGAACACCTTGTCGGGGTATAAGGGAACGAGCGGTGTGCGGTCGCTGACAAAGTGACAGTATTTCTCAAAAAAGCACCCCTGGCAGATGTGCGCAGACGGGGCTGGCTGGTGACGGAGAGCGGGCTGTTGGCAGCGGTGTGCTGGCTGCAGGGGTGGTCCGTGGCGGCTGCGGGGGGCCCGCAAAGCGCACCCACCAGTAGTTGCTCAAGACCCAGGCTGAGCCTCCGATGTGCCCGGGCAGGACCCCAGGAGGCCGGGCACAGACCGCAGCCTGCCCCCTTGCCGTCCGACGAAGCTTGCACGGTCAGAAAAAGTTTCAAAGTCCCAACGGGGAGAGAGTGTTGACGGCGAGGGGGCGCTGGCTGCTCCAGGGGCCTGGGAGGGAGGCCCTGGAGGTCGGCCTGGGGGTGTGGAGGGGCCCCCGTGTGTCCCTGAGCGGCCCCCGGTCTTTGGTCGAGAGGGGGTCTCAGCCGCCAATGTGCCCGCCCGGGTACCTAGGGAGGCCGGCCTGGGGCGAGCGGAGCAGCCCCCGTGTGTCCCCGAGTGTCCCCTGGCGTTTGCTGAAGAGGGGGTCTCAGCCGCTAATGTGCCCGCCCGGGTACCTAGAGAGGCCGGCCTGGGGCGAGTGGAGCAGCCCCCGTGTGTCCCCGAGCGCCCCCCCCGGTCTTTGGTGGAGAGGGGGTCTCAGCCGCTGATGTGCCCGCCTCAGGGAAGCCGGCCTGGGGCGAGTGGAGCAGCCCCCGTGTGTCCCCGAGTGCCCCCCGGTCTCTGGTCGAGAGGGGGGTCTCAGCCGCTAATGTGCCCGCCTCAGGGAGTCCGGCCTGGGGCGAGTGGAGCAGCCCCCGTGTGTCCCCGAGCGCCCCCCGGTCTTTGGTGGAGAGGGGGTCTCAGCCGCTAATGTGCCCGCCTCAGGGAGTCCGGCCTGGGGCGAGTGGAGCAGCCCCCGTGTGTCCCCGAGCGCCCCCCGGTCTTTGGTGGAGAGGGGGTCTCAGCCGCTGATGTGCCCGCCTCAGGGAAGCCGGCCTGGGGCGAGTGGAGCAGCCCCCGTGTGTCCCCGAGTGCCCCCCGGTCTCTGGTCGAGAGGGGGGTCTCAGCCGCTAATGTGCCCGCCTCAGGGAGGCCGGCCTGGGGCGAGTGGAGCAGCCCCCGTGTGTCCCTGAGCGTCCCCCGGTCTTTGGTCGAGAGGGGGTCTCAGCCGCTAATGTGCCCGCCTGGGTACCTAGAGAGGCCGGCCTGGGGCGAGTGGAGCAGCCCCCGTGTGTCCCTGAGCGTCCCCCGGTCTTTGGTCGAGAGGGGGTCTCAGCCGCTAATGTGCCCGCCTCAGGGAGGCCGGCCTGGGGCGAGTGGAGCAGCCCCCGTGTGTCCCTGAGCGCCCCTCCGGTCTTTGGTCGAGAGGGGTTCTCAGCCGCTAATGTGCCCACCTGGGTACCTAGAGAGGCCGGCCTGGGGCGAGTGGAGCAGCCCCCGTGTGTCCCTGAGTGCCCCCCGGTCTCTGGTGGAGAGGGGGTCTCAGCCGCTAATGTGCCCGCCTCAGGGAGGCCGGCCTGGGGCGAGTGGAGCAGCCCCCGGGTGTCCCTGAGTTCCCCCCGTTGCTCGCTCAAGAGGGGGTCTCAGCCGCTAATGTGCACGCCCGGGTACCTAGAGAGGCCGGCCTGGGGCGAGTGGAGCAGCCCCCGTGTGTCCCTGAGCGCCCCCCGGTCTTTGGTGGAGAGGGGGTCTCGGCCGCTAATGTGCCCGCCTCAGGGAGTCCGGCCTGGGGCGAGTGGAGCAGCCCCCGTGTGTCCCTGAGCGTCCCCCGGTCTTTGGTGGAGAGGGGGTCTCAGCCGCTAATGTGCCCGCCTCAGGGAGGCCGGCCTGGGGCGAGTGGAGCAGCCCCCGTGTGTCCCTGAGCGCCCCCCGGTCTTTGGTGGAGAGGGGGTCTCAGCCGCTAATGTGCCCGCCCCAGGGAGGCCGGCCTGGGGCGAGTGGAGCAGCCCCCGTGTGTCCCTAAGTGTCCCCTGGCGTTTGCTGAAGAGGGGGTCTCAGCCGCTAATGTGCCCGCCTGGGTACCCAGGGAGGCCGGCCTGGGGCGAGTGGAGCAGCCCCCGTGTGTCCCTGAGCGCCCCCCGGTCTTTGGTCGAGAGGGGGTCTCAGCCGCTAATGTGCCCGCCTCAGGGAGGCCGGCCTGGGGCGAGTGGAGCAGCCCCCGTGTGCCCCTGAGCGCCCCCTGGCGTTTGCTGAATAGGGGGTCCCAGCCGCCAATATGGCCGCCCGGGTGCCCGGGGGAGCCGCCTGGGGTGGCCCTGTGCAGCCCCCGTGCGCCCCTGAGTGTTTTTCAGTATCTGGCCGAGACACCCCCTGACCCTCCGACGGTGTCCGTTTGGAGTGCCTGGTGCCTGGGCACCCCCTGAGTGTTTTTCAGTATCTGGCCGAGACACCCCCTGACCCTCCGCCGGCGTCCGTTTGGAGAGCCTGGTGCCTGGGCACAGACCGCGGCAGCTCCCGCTGGCCGCATTGACAGAGTGCTGAAAAAATGACAAAGTCCGAAAATGCCTGAGAACCGGGAAGGGGACAAACCGGCGGCTCCAGGCCGAGCCGGAGTTCCAGGAGGTCGGCATGATTTTGCCGGTTTCCCCATAGGATGTGCCAAGTTGCCAAAATGGGGGAACTCAAAAAAGCACCCCCGCCAGATGTATGTAGGGGGGCTGGATGGTCGATAGGGAGTGGGTGCCTGGCAGCAGGGGCCACCCCGCGCAGGTGCCCCGGGGGGCCCGCGGGGGGCCCCCGAAGACACCCCCCCCCAGCACTCGCTGAAAACCCCGTCCGAGCCGCCC
This sequence comes from Eleutherodactylus coqui, assembly GCF_035609145.1. Taxonomy (NCBI): domain Eukaryota; kingdom Metazoa; phylum Chordata; class Amphibia; order Anura; family Eleutherodactylidae; genus Eleutherodactylus; species Eleutherodactylus coqui. The sequence goes on from NW_027102256.1 coordinate 285,131, forward strand.
GCGCTGCCCGGAGGGAGTCCCGGGAGGCCGGGCACGGCCCGCAGGTCTCTCCCTCTGCCCCCCGGTGAGGTTTGCACGGGGGGAAAAGTTTCAAAGTCCCAACGGGGGCGAGAGACGGTGCCGGCGAGGGGTGGCGGGCTGCTCCGCGGACCCGGGGGAAGCCCGGGGAGGGCGGCCCGAGGGCGCGGAGGGCCCCCTGAGAGTGCCTACGGGTAGTAGGTGAGAAACCCTGCCTGTCCCTCCCACGGGGCCGGGCAGGGACCCCGGGAGGCCGGGCAGAGCCCGCAGGTCGCCCCCTTCCCGTCCGATGAAGCTCGCACGGTCAGAAAAGTTTCAAAGTCCCAACGGGGGGAGAGTGTTGACGGCGAAGGGGTGCTGGCTGCCCCTGGGGCCGGGCTGGAGCCCCTGGAGGTCGGGCTGGGGTTGTGGAGGGGCCCCCTGAGAGCACCCAACAGCAGTTGCTCAAGACCCTGCCTGAGCCTCCGGTGTGCCCGGGCATGAACCCCAGGAGGCGGGGAACAGCCGTGGCAGCCCCTGCTGAAGTCCTTGGCAGTTGGCAGAGGCGAGTCTTGGGGAAAAAAAACGACAAAGTCCAAACGCTCCAGGCGCCGGCCAGGGGGGCGGACGTGGCTGGCCTGGCCGGCGGGTGCTGCGGCTGCCGGGGCTGAGCCGAGTGTCGATGCATCTCCTGAGAACCGGGAAGGGGACAAACCGGTGGCTCCAGTCCGAGCTGGAGTTCCAGAAGGTCGGCCTGACTCTGGAGGTTTTCCCCCTGGCTTTTCCCCATAGGCCAAAAGGGGGGAAGTCAAAAAAGCACCCCCGGCAGATGTATGCAGAAGGGGCTGGGGGGTGACGGAGAGCGGGCTGTTGGCAGCTGCGTGGTGGCTGCAGGGGTGGGCCTGGGCGGCTGCGGTGGGCCCCCTGAGTGCACCTGCCCGTGGTGGCTGAAAACCCAGGCTGAGCCTCCGATGTGCCCGGGCAGGACCCCAGGAGGCCGGGCACAGAACGCCGGTTGCCCCCCCTTGCCGTTTGACGAAGCTTGCACGGTCAGAAAAGTTTCAAAGTCCCAACGGGGAGAGAGTGTTGACGGCGAGGGGGTGCTGGCAGCTCCAGCGGCCGGGGGCAACCGCTGGAGGCTGGGCCCGGACTGCGGCAGCCCCCCTTGCAGTCGAACAAAGTTTGAGGAGACGAGTCATGAAAATGACAAAGTCCAAACGCTCCAGGCGTGCCGTCCAGGGGGGCGGACCCAGCTGGTCGGACCGGCGGGAGCTGCGGCGGCCGGGGAAGAGCCGAGTGTCAATGCAGGTCACGAGAACCGGTATGAGGGTAAACCTGGCCGCTCCGGGCCGAGGCACGGTTCCAGGAGGGCGGAAGGAGCGGGCCCGTTCCCCCTGATAGCGCCGACGACGGTAAAATAAGGCCTCGCAAAACGTCAGCACGAACACCTTGTCGGGGTATAAGGGAACGAGCGGTGTGCGGTCTTTGACAAAGTGACAGTGTTTCTCAAAAAAGCACCCCCGGCAGATGTGTGCAGACGGGGCTGGCTGGTGTGGGAGAGCGGCGGGCTGTTGGCAGCAGTGTGCTGGCTGCAGGGGTGGCCCGGGGCGGCTGCGGAGGGCCCCCAAAGCGCACCTACCAGTGGTGGCTGAAAACCCCCGCTGAGCCTCCGATGTCCCCGGGCAGGACCCCAGGAGGCCGGGCAGAGCCCGCCGCTTGCCCCCTTGCCGTTTGACGAAGCTTGCACGGTCAGAAAAGTTTCAAAGTCCCCACGGGGGGAGAGTGTTGACGGCGAGGAGGTGCTGGCTGCTCCAGGGGCCGGGGGCAACCCCTGGAGGCTGGGCACGGACTGCGGCAGCCCCCCTTGCAGTCGAACAAAGTTTGAGGAGACAAGTCATGAAAATGACAAAGTCCAAACGCTCCAGGCGCCGGCCTGGGGTGCGGACCCGGCTGGCCGGGGCCGGCGGGAGCTGCGGCGGCCGGGGCTGAGCCGAGTGTCAATGCAGGTCCTGAGAACCGGGAAGGGGACAAACCGGTGGCTCCAGGCCGGGTTGGAGTTCCAGGAGGTCGGCAGGACTCTGGAGGTTTTCCCCTTGGCATTGTCCCATTGGCCACAATGGGGGAAGTCAAAAAAGCACCCCCAGCAGATGTATGCAGAGGGGCTGGCGGGTGACGGAGAGCGGGCAGTTGGCAGCTGTGTGGTGGCTGCAGGAGGTGGGCCTGGGCGGCTGCGGAGGGCCCCCAAAGTGCACCTACCAGAAGGGGCCCAAGACCCAGGCTGAGCCTCCGATGTGCCCGGGCAGGACACCCAGGAGGCGGGGAGCAGCCCCCGCTGAGGTCCATGGCATGTGCCAGAGGCGAGTCTTGGAGAAAAAACGACAAAGTCCAAACGCTCCAGGCGCCGGGCAGGGTGGCGGACCCGGCTGGCCGGGCCGGCGGGGGCTGCGGCTGCCGGGGCTGAGCCGAGTGTCAATGCATGTCCTGAGAACCGGGAAGGGGACAAACCGGTGGCTCCAGGCCGGGTTGGAGTTCCGGGGGGTCGGCCTGACTCTGGAGGTTTTCCCCCTGGCTTTTCCCCATAGGCCAAAACGGGGGGAGCCAAAAAAGCACCCCCAGCAGATGTATGCAGGAGGGGCTGGGGGGTGACGGAGAGCGGGCTGTTGGCAGCCGTGTGCTGGCTGCAGGGGTGGGCCTGGGCGGCTGCGGAGGGCCCCCTGAGTGCACCTGCCAGCGGTGGCTCAACACCCTGGCTGAGCCTCCGATGTCCCCGGGCAGGACCCCAGGAGGCCGGGCAGAGCCCGCCGCTTGCCCCATTGCCGTTTGACGAAGCTTGCACGGTCAGAAAAGTTTCAAAGTCCCAACGGGGAGAGAGCGTTGACGGCGAGGGGGTGCTGGCTGCTCCAGGGGCCGGGGACAACCCCTGGAGGCTGGGCACGGACTGCGGCAGCCCCCCTTGCAGTCGGACAAAGTTTGAGGAGACAAGCCATGAAAATGACAAAGTCCAAACGCTCCAGGCGCCGGCCAGGGGGGCGGACCCGGCTGGCTGGGCCGGCGGGGGCTGCGGCTGCCGGGGCTGAGCCGAGTGTCAATGCAGGTCCTGAGAACCGGGAAGGGGACAAACCGGCGGCTCCAGGCCGAGCTCGAGTTCCAGAAGGTCGGCCTGACTCTGGAGGTTTTCCCCCTGGCTTTTCCCCATAGGCCAAAATGGGGGAAGTCAAAAAAGCACCCCCAGCAGATGTATGCAGAGGGGCTGGGGGGTGATGGGGAGCGGGTGTTTGGCAGCAGTGTGCTGGCTGAAGAGGTGTGCCTGGGCGGCTGCGGAGGGCCCCCTGAGTGCACCTGCCAGCGGTGGCTCAAAACCCTGGCTGAGCCTCCGATGTCCCCGGGCAGGACCCCAGCAGGCCGGGCACAGACCGCAGCCTGCCCCCCTTGCCGTTTGATGAAGCTTGCACGGTCAGAAAAGTTTCAAAGTCCCAACGGGGAGAGAGTGTTGACGCCGAGGGGGTGCTGGCTGCTCCGGTGGCAACCCCTGGAGGCTGGGCACAGACTGCGGCAGCCCCCCTTGCAGTCGAACAAAGTTTGAGGAGACAAGTCATGAAAATGACAAAGTCCAAACTGCTCCAGGCGCCGGCCAGGGGGGGCGGACCCGGCTGGCCGGGCCGGCGGGAGCTGCGGCTGACGGGGTTGAGCCGAGTGTCGATGCATGTCACGAGAACCGGCATGAGGGTAAACCTGGCCGCTCCGGGCCGAGGCACGGTTCCAGGAGGGCGGAAGGAGCGGGCCTGTTTCCCCTGATAGCGCCGACGGCGGTAAAATAAGGCCTCGCAAAACGTCAGCACGAACACCTTGTCGGGGTATAAGGGAACGAGCGGTGTGCGGTCTTTGACAAAGTGACAGTGTGTCTCAAAAAAAGCACCCCCGGCAGATGTGCGCGGACGGGGCTGGCTGGTGACGGAGAGCGGGCTGTTGGCAGCGGTGTGCCGGCTGCAGGGGTGGCCCGGGGCGGCTGCGGAGGGCCCCCTGAGAGCACCTACCAGTAGTTGCTCAACACCCTGGCTGAGCCTCCGATGTCCCCGGGCAGGACCCCAGGAGGCCGGGCACAGACCGCCGGTTGCCCCCCCCATTGCCGTTTGATGAAGCTTGCACGGTCAGAAAAGTTTCAAAGTCCCAACGGGGAGAGAGTGCTGACGGTGAGGGGGTGCTGGCTGCTCCAGGGGCCGGGAGGGAAGCCCTGGAGGTGGGCCTGGGGGTGTGGAGGGGCCCCCTGAGAGCACCTACCAGCAGTTGCTGAAGACCCTGCCTGAGCCTCCGATATCCCCGGGCAGGACCCCAGGAGGCCGGGCACAGACCGCAGCCTGCCCCCTTGCCGTTTGATGAAGCTTGCACGGTCAGAAAAGTTTCAAAGTCCCGACGGGGAGAGAGTGTTGACGGCGAGGGGGTGCTGGCTGCTCCAGGGGCCGGGGGGGGGAACCCCTGGAGGCTGGGCACGGACCGCGGCAGCCCCCCTTGCAGTAGAACAAAGTTTGAGGAGACAAGTCATGAAAATGACAAAGTCCAAACTGCTCCAGGCGCCGGCCAGGGGGGCGGACCCGGCTGGCCTGGCCGGCGGGTGCTGCGGCTGCCGGGGCTGAGCCGAGTGTCGATGCATCTCCTGAGAACCGGGAAGGGGACAGACCAGTAGCTCCAGGCCGAGCTGGAGTTCCAGGAGGTCGGCCTGACTCTGGAGGTTTTCCCCCTGGCTTTTCCCCATAGGCCAAAACGGGGGGAGGCAAAAAAGCACCCCCAGCAGATGTATGCAGAGGGGCTGGGGGGTGATGGAGAGCGGGCTGTTGGCAGCTGTGTGGTGGCTGCAGGGGTGGCCCTGGGCGGCTGAAGAGGGCCCCCTGAGTGCACCTACCAGCAGTAGCTCAAGACCCTGCCTGAGCCTCCGATGTCCCCGGGCAGGACCCCAGGAGGCCGGGCACAGACCGCAGCCTGCCCCCTTGCCGTTTGATGAAGCTTGCACGGTCAGAAAAAGTTTCAAAGTCCCAACGGGGAGAGAGTGTTGACGGCGAGGGGGCGCTGGCTGCTCCAGGGGCCCGGGGCAGCCCCTGGAGGCTGGGCACGGACCGCGGCCGCCCCCCTTGCAGTCGAACAAAGTTTGAGGAGACAAGTCATGAAAATGACAAAGTCCAAACGCTCCAGGCGTGCCGGCCAGGGGTGCGGACCCGGCCGGCCGGGCCGGCGGGGGCTGCGGCTGCCGGGGCTGAGCCGAGTGTCAATGCATGTCCTGAGAACCGGGAAGGGGACAGACCGGTGGCTCTGGGCCGAGCTGGAGTTCCAGGATGTCGGCCTGACTCTGGAGGTTTTCCCCCTGGCTTTTCCCCATAGGCCAAAATGGGGGAAGTCAAAAAAGCACCTCCAGCAGATGTATGCAGAGGGGCTGGCGGGTGACGGAGAGTGGTCTGTTGGCAGCAGTGTGCTGGCTGCATAGGTGTGCATGGGCGTCTGCGTAGGGCCCCCTGAGTGCACCTGCCAGTGGTGGCTGAAAACCCAGGCTGAGCCTCCGATGTGCCCGGGCAGGACCCCAGGAGGCCGGGCACAGACCGCAGCCTGCCCCCTTGCCGTTTGATGAAGCTTGCACGGTCAGAAAAGTTTCAAAGTCCCAACGGGGAGAGAGTGCTGACGGTGAGGGGGGTGCCGGCAGCTCCAGGGGCCGGGGGCAACCCCTGGAGGCTGGGCACGGACTGCGGCAGCCCCCCTGGCAGTCGAACAAGGTTTGAGGAGACAAGTCATGAAAATGACAAAGTCCAAACGCTCCAGGCGTGCCGGCCAGGGGAGCGGACCCGGCCGGCCGGGGCGGCGGGAGCTGCAGCTGCCGGGGCGGAGCCGAGTGTCAACGCAGGTGGTGAGAACCGGTATGAGGGTAATCCTGGTCGCTCCGGGCCGAGCCACGGTTCCAGGAGGGCGGAAGGAGCGCGCCTGTTTCACCTGATAGCGCCGACGGCGGTAAAATAAGGCCTCGCAAAACGTCACCACGAACACCTTGTCGGGGTATAAGGGAACGAGCGGTGTGTGGTCCTTGACAAAGTGACAGTATTTCTCAAAAAAGCACCCCCGGCAGATGTGCGCGGACGGGGCTGGCTGGTGATGGAGAGCGGGCTGTTGGCAGCAGTGCGCTGGCTGCAGGGGTGGCCCAGGGCGGCTGCGGAGGGCCCCCAAAGCGCACCTACCGGTGGTGGCTGAAAACCCAGGCTGAGCCTCCGATGTGCCCCGGGCAGGAACCCAGGAGGCCGGGCACAGACCACAGCTTGCCCCCTTGCCGTCCGATGAAGCTTGCACGGTCAGAAAAAGTTTCAAAGTCCCCACGGAGAGAGAGTGTTGAGGGCGAGGGGGAGCTGGCTGCTCCAGGGGCCGGGGGCAACCCCTGGAGGCTGGGCACACCCCCTTGCAGTCGAACAAAGTTCGAGGAGACAAGTCATGAAAATGACAAAGTCCAAACGCTCCAGGCGCCGGCCAGGGGGGCGGACCCGGCTGGCCGGGCTGGCGGGGGCTGCGGCTGCCGGGGCTGAGCCGAGTGTCGATGCATGTCCTGAGAACCGGGAAGGGGACAAACCAGTAGCTCCAGGCCGAGCTGGAGTTCCAGGAGGTCGGCCTGACTCTGGAGGTTTTCCCCCTGGCTTTTCCCATTGGCCAAAATGGGGGAAGTCAAAAAAGCACCCCCGGCAGATGTATGCAGAGGGGCTGGCTGGTGATGGGGAGCGGGCTGTTGGCAGCGGTGTGCTGGCTGCAGAGGTGTGCATGGGCGGCTGCGGAGGGCCCCCCGAGTGCACCTGCCCGTGGTGGCTGAAAACCCAGGCTGAGCCTCCGATGTGCCCGGGCAGGACCCCAGGAGGCCGGGCACAGAACGCCGGTTGCCCCCTTGCCGTTTGATGAAGCTTGCACGGTCAGAAAAGTTTCAAAGTCCCAACGGGGAGAGAGTGCTGACGGTGAGGGGGGTGCTGGCTGCTCCAGGGGCCGGGAGGGAGGCCCTGGAGGTGGGCCTGGGGGTGTGGCGGGGCCCCCTGAGAGCACCTACCAGCAGTTGCTCAAGACCCTGCCTGAGCCTCCGGTGTTGCAGGGCAGGACACCCATTGGCGGGGAAAAGCAGGTGGCAGCCCCTGCTGAAGTCCTTGGCAGAGATGAGTCTTTGAAAAAAATGACAAAGTCCAAACTGCTCCAGGCGCCGGTCAGGGGGGCGGACCCGGCTGGCCGGGCCGACGGGAGCTGCGGCGGCTGGGGAAGAGCCGAGTGTCAAGGCATGTCCTGAGAACCGGGAAGGGGGCAAACCAGTAGCTCCAGGCCGGGCTAGGGTTCCAGGAGGTCGGCCTGACTCTGGAGGTTTTCCCCCTGGCTTTTCCCCATAGGCCAACATGGGGGAAGTCAAAAAAGCACCCCCGGCAGATGTATGCAGAGGGGCTGGGGGGTGACGGGGAGCGGGCTGTTGGCAGCAGTGTGCTGGCTGCAGAGGGCCCCCGAGGTGCTGCACCTACCAGTAGTTGCTCAAGACCCCCCATGACCCTCCGGTGTTGCAGGTCAGGACACCCATTGGCGGGGAACAGCAGGTGGCAGCCCCTGCTGAAGTCGTTGGCAGGGATGAGTCTTTGAAAAAACGACAAAGTCCAAACGCTCCAGGCGTGCCGGCCAGGGTGGCGGACCCGGCTGGCTGGGCCGGCGGGAGCTGCGGCTGCCGGGGCTGAGCCGAGTGTCGATGTATGTCGTGAGAACCGGTATGAGGGTAATCCTGGTCGCTCCGGGCCGAGGCACGGTTCCAGGAGGGCGGAAGGAGCGGGCCCGTTTCCCCTGATAGCGCCGACGGCGGTAAATTAGGGCCTCGCAAAACGTCAGGACGAACACCTTTTTTGCATATAAGGGAACGAGCGGTGTGCGGTCCTTGACAAAGTGACTATTTCTCAATGTGCTGAGGAGTGGGGACCGCTCAAAGTCAAAGCACCGCGGCCGCCCCTCTGCCACCTCCCTGGGAGCAGAGTCATCGAGCGCGAGTGTCCCCACTCCGCCTGTCCAGGCCGCGGGGCCGACAGGCTGGCTGGCTGCCCGGGCAGACCCCGCTCTCCGAGCGGCCGGGCCCCAACGTTCGAGAGGTGTAGGAAGCCACCTTGGGGGTGCTGCGGAGGCCCCCCTGACACCGCCTCCAAGCCCTTGCTGAGAGCCCTGTCCTAGCTGCCTGCGCGGGCAGGCGGGACCCCCCAGTAGGCCGTGCACAGCCCGCGGCAGCCACTGCTGAAGCCCAGGGCAGTTGGCAGAGATGAGTCTTTGAGGAAAAACGACAAAGTCCAAACGCTCCAGGCGCCGGCCAGGGGTGCGGACCCGGCTGGACGGGCCGGCGGGAGCTGCGGCGGCTTGGGAAGAGCCGAGTGTCAATGCATGTCCTGAGAACCGGAAAGGGGACAAACTAGTAGCTCCAGGCCGGGATGGAGTTCCAGGAGGTGGGCCTGACTCCGGAGGTTTTCCCCTTGGCATTTTCCCATTGGCCACAATGGGGGAAGTCAAAAAAGCACCCCCAGCAGATGTATGCAGAGGGGCTGGCTGGTGATGGGGAGCGGGCTGTTGGCAGCGGTGTGCTGGCTGCAGAGGTGTGCATGGGCGGCTGCGGAGGGCCCCCCGAGTGCACCTGCCCGTGGTGGCTGAAAACCCAGGCTGAGCCTCCGATGTGCCCGGGCAGGACCCCAGGAGGCCGGGCACAGAACGCCGGTTGCCCCCTTGCCGTTTGATGAAGCTTGCACGGTCAGAAAAGTTTCAAAGTCCCAACGGGGAGAGAGTGCTGACGGTGAGGGGGGTGCTGGCTGCTCCAGGGGCCGGGAGGGAGGCCCTGGAGGTGGGCCTGGGGGTGTGGCGGGGCCCCCTGAGAGCACCTACCAGCAGTTGCTCAAGACCCTGCCTGAGCCTCCGGTGTTGCAGGGCAGGACACCCATTGGCGGGGAAAAGCAGGTGGCAGCCCCTGCTGAAGTCCTTGGCAGAGATGAGTCTTTGAAAAAAATGACAAAGTCCAAACTGCTCCAGGCGCCGGTCAGGGGGGCGGACCCGGCTGGCCGGGCCGACGGGAGCTGCGGCGGCTGGGGAAGAGCCGAGTGTCAAGGCATGTCCTGAGAACCGGGAAGGGGGCAAACCAGTAGCTCCAGGCCGGGCTAGGGTTCCAGGAGGTCGGCCTGACTCTGGAGGTTTTCCCCCTGGCTTTTCCCCATAGGCCAACATGGGGGAAGTCAAAAAAGCACCCCCGGCAGATGTATGCAGAGGGGCTGGGGGGTGACGGGGAGCGGGCTGTTGGCAGCAGTGTGCTGGCTGCAGAGGGCCCCCGAGGTGCTGCACCTACCAGTAGTTGCTCAAGACCCCCCATGACCCTCCGGTGTTGCAGGTCAGGACACCCATTGGCGGGGAACAGCAGGTGGCAGCCCCTGCTGAAGTCGTTGGCAGGGATGAGTCTTTGAAAAAACGACAAAGTCCAAACGCTCCAGGCGTGCCGGCCAGGGTGGCGGACCCGGCTGGCTGGGCCGGCGGGAGCTGCGGCTGCCGGGGCTGAGCCGAGTGTCGATGTATGTCGTGAGAACCGGTATGAGGGTAATCCTGGTCGCTCCGGGCCGAGGCACGGTTCCAGGAGGGCGGAAGGAGCGGGCCCGTTTCCCCTGATAGCGCCGACGGCGGTAAATTAGGGCCTCGCAAAACGTCAGGACGAACACCTTTTTTGCATATAAGGGAACGAGCGGTGTGCGGTCCTTGACAAAGTGACTATTTCTCAATGTGCTGAGGAGTGGGGACCGCTCAAAGTCAAAGCACCGCGGCCGCCCCTCTGCCACCTCCCTGGGAGCAGAGTCATCGAGCGCGAGTGTCCCCACTCCGCCTGTCCAGGCCGCGGGGCCAACAGGCTGGCTGGCTGCCCGGGCAGACCCCGCTCTCCGAGCGGCCGGGCGCCACGTTCGAGAGGTGTACGAAGCCACCTTGGGGGGCTGCGGAGGCCGCCCTGAGAGCGCATCCAAGCCCCTGCTGAGAACCCTGTCCTAGCTGCCTGCGAGGGCAGGCGGGACCCCACCAGGAGGCCGTGCACAGCCCGCGGCAGCCACTGCTGAAGCCCACGGCAGTTGGCAGAGATGGGTCTTTGAGAAAAAATGACAAAGTCCAAACGCCTCCAGGCGCCGGCCAGGGGGACGGACCCGGCTGGCCGGGCCGGCGGGAGCTGCGGCGGCTGGGGCTGAGCCGAGTGTCAATGCATGTCCTGAGAACCGGGAAGGGGACAAACCAGTAGCTCCAGGCCGGGCTAGAGTTCCAGGAGGTCGGCCTGGCTCTGGAGGTTTTCCCCTTGGCATTTTCCCATTGGCCAAAATGGGGGAAGTCAAAAAAGCACCCCCGCCAGATGTATGCAGAAGGGGCTGGCTGGTGATGGGGAGCGGGCTGTTGGCAGCAGTGTGCTGGCTGCAGGGGTGGCCCGGGGCGGCTGGGGAGGGCCCCCGAGGTGCACCTACCAGCAGTAGCTCAAGACCCTGCCTGAGCCTCCGGTGTTGCAGGGCAGGACACCCAGGAGGCGGGGAACAGCCCGCGGCAGCCCCCGCTGAAGTCCATGGCATTTGCCAGAGGCGAGTCTTGGAGGAAAAACGACAAAGTCCAGACGCTCCAGGCGTGCCGGCCAGGGGGGGGTGGACCCGGCTGGCCGGGCCGGCGGGTGCTGCGGCTGCCGGGGCTGAGCCGAGTGTTGATGCATGTCGTGAGAACCGGGAAGGGGACAAACCGGTGGCTCCAGGCCGAGCTGGAGTTCCAGGAGGTCGGCCTGACTCTGGACGTTTTCCCCCTGGCTTTTCCCCATAGGCCAAAATGGGGGGAGGCAAAAAAGCACCCCCGGCAGATGTATGCAGAAGGGGCTGGGGGGTGATGGAGAGCGGGCTGTTGGCAGCAGTGTGCCTGTGCCTCCGGTGTTGCAGGGCAGGACACCCAGGAGGCGGGGAACAGCCCGCGGCAGCCCCCGCTGAAGTCCATGGCATTTGCCAGAGGAGAGTGTTGGATGAAAAAACGACAAAGTCCAAACGCTCCGGGCGCCGGCCAGGGGGACGGACCCGGCTGGTCGGGCCGGCGGGAGCTGCGGCTGCCGGGGCTGAGCCGAGTGTCGATGCATGTCGTGAGAACCGGTATGAGGGTAATCCTGGGCCCTCGGGGCCGAGGCACGGTTCCAGGAAGGCGGAAGGAGCGGGCCCGCTTCCCCTGATAGCGCCGACGGCGGTAAAATAAGGCCTCGCAAAACGTCAGGACGAACACCTTTTTTGCATATAAGGGAACGAGCGGTGTGCGGTCTTTGACAAAGTGACTATTTCTCAATGTGCGGAGTGGGGACCGCTCAAAGTCAAAGCACCGCGGCCGCCCCTCTGCCACCTCCCTGGGAGCAGAGTCATCGAGCGCGAGGGTCCCCACTCCGCCTGTGCAGGCCGCGGGGCCAACAGGCTGGCTGGCTGCCCGGGCGACCCCCCTCCGAGATGCCGGGCCGGGGCAGACTGTGCAAACGCGCGCGGGCGTGTTTTCTTCCCCTGGGGTGGAGCCCTTCCACCCCACGCCGTCCGAGGCCCGTTGGCCTCGGGCGGCCTGCCTCCGAGAGTGGGAGAGAGACGGAGGACGGTGGCCCGCGGCGGCGCGAGGCGTCCCCGTTGTTCCGCCACGACTGCCAGCCGGTCGATCCTGCCGGTAGCCTGGGCTTGTCTCCGCTCCGCCTGTCCAGGCCGCGGGGCCCACAGGCGGCTTGCCTGGGAAGACCCCGCTCTCCGAGCGGCCGGGCGCCACGTTCAAGAGGTGTACGAAGCCACCTGTGGGGGGTCTGCGGAGGACCCACCGGAGAGCGCTGATAACCCTGTCCTAGCTGCCTGCGCGGGCAGGCGGGACCCCCAAGAGGCCGGGCACAGCCCGCGGCAGCCCCCGCCGAAGTCCACGGCAGTTGGCAGAGACGAGTCTCGGAGAGAAAACGACAAAGTCCAGACGCTCCAGGCGCCGGCCAGGGGTGCGGACCCGGCTGGCCGGGCCGGCGGGAGCTGCGGCTGCCGGGGCTGAGCCGAGTGTCGACGCATGTCGTGAGAACCGGTATGAGGGTAATCCTGGGCCCTCGGGGCCGAGCTACGGTTCCATGAAGGCGGAAGGAGCGGGCCTGTTTCCCCTGATAGCGCCGACGACGGTAAAATAAGGGCTCGCAAAACGTCAGGACGAACACCTTTTTTGCATATAAGGGAACGAGCGGTGTGCGGTCTTTGACAAAGTGACTATTTCTCAGAGTGCTGGAGTGGGGACCGCTCAAAGTCAAAGCACCGCGGCCGCCCCTCTGCCACCTCCCTGGGAGCAGAGTCATAGAGCGCAAGTGTCCCCACTCCGCCTGTGCAGGCCGCGGGGCCAACAGGCTGGCTGGCTGGCTGCCCGGGCGACCCCCCTCCGAGATGCCGGGCTGAGGCGTAGGCAGCCGCCTCCATCACCACCACCCAAGGCGAGAGAGTGGGTCAACGGGAGAGCCGTCGCGGCCGGGGGACCCTCGCCGCGCCCATGTCCGGGGAAGGACCACAAGGGCCCTGCTCCCCGGCGCCCCGGCGAGCGGGTTCACCCTCGGCGCGTACGGCTCTCGAGGATGGGGAAGGGACGCGCGTGGGCGTCCCTCCCGTCCCCCGCGGAAGAAGGCGAGCGACTCTGCGCGTCGGGACACCCCGCGGAGCCCCCTGCGGGGGGAGTACTCCGGGGGAGAAGCGTGGCGCAGGGGGTGCAGCCCTTTCCCAGGCCACCGTGCGACGGCGTCGGTGGGGCCGACGCCGAGAGAGAGAACGATCCGGGCTCTCCCGCCTCAGGGCGGCCGAGAGCGGGGCACGGGCCCCACGTTTGGTGACGGTTTTCCCGAAAGCGAAGGACCCCCGCCTGTCCCCTCGGGCTCCGGCCGATGCGGGCGGTCCAGGGCGGGGATAGGGGACGGCGGCCTGCGGACGACGCGCTTTATCCCCAGAAGGAGCGAGGCATGAGGGGGTGTTCCACCCCCGCCGGCCGGTCTCGCTCCTTCTCCGGGCTACGCCTCGGCGGAGTAAAGACCCCCGGGTCAACGCTCCCGCGTCCGGGTGCCGCCGCGCGTCCCCTTCCCGCGGGGGGTGGATCCCTTCCACCCCTGGCCGTTCGAGGCCCGTGCGCCTCGGGCGGCCTCCCTTCCGAGAGAGGGAGAGAGAGACGGAGGACGGTGGTCCGCGACGGCGCGAGACGTCCAAGTTGTGTTCCCCACGGCGGCTACCCGGTCGATCCCGCCCGGTGGCCTAGGCTTTTCCCCACTCTGCCTGTCCTGGCCGCGGGGCCGACAGGCTGTCTGCCCGGGTAGACCCCGCTCTCCGAGCGGCCGGGCCCCAACCTTCAAGAGGTGTACGAAGCCACCTCGGGGTGGAGCCCTTCCACCCCTGGCCGTCCGAGGCCCGTGCGCCTCGGGCGGCCCCCCTTCCCGAGAGAGGGAGAGAGACGGAGGACGGTGGTCCGCGACGGCGCGAGGCGTCCAACTTGTGTTCCCCCACGGCGGCTATCCGGTCGATCCCGCCCGGTAGCCTAGGCTTTCCCCCACTCTGCCTGTCCAGGCCGCGGGGCCGACAGGCTGTCTGCCCGGGTAGACCCCGTTCTCACTGAGCGGCCGGGCCCCAACGTTCAAGAGGTGTACGAAGCCACCTCGGGGTGGAGCCCTTCCACCCCTGGCCGTCCGAGGCCCGTGCGCCTCGGGCGGCCCCCCTTCCCGAGAGAGGGAGAGAGACGGAGGACGGTGGTCCGCGACGGCGCGAGGCGTCCAACTTGTGTTCCCCCACGGCGGCTATCCGGTCGATCCCGCCCGGTAGCCTAGGCTTTTCCCCACTCTGCCTGTCCAGGCCGCGGGGCCGACAGGCTGTCTGCCCGGGTAGACCCCGTTCTCACTGAGCGGCCGGGCCCCAACGTTCAAGAGGTGTACGAAGCCACCTCGGGGTGGAGCCCTTCCACCCCTGGCCGTCCGAGGCCCGTGCGCCTCGGGCGGCCCCCCCTTCCCGAGAGAGGGAGAGAGACGGAGGACGGTGGTCCGCGACGGCGCGAGGCGTCCAACTTGTGTTCCCCCACGGCGGCTATCCGGTCGATCCCGCCCGGTAGCCTAGGCTTTTCCCCACTCTGCCTGTCCAGGCCGCGGGGCCGACAGGCTGTCTGCCCGGGTAGACCCCGTTCTCACTGAGCGGCCGGGCCCCAACGTTCAAGAGGTGTACGAAGCCACCTCGGGGTGGAGCCCTTCCACCCCTGGCCGTCCGAGGCCCGTGCGCCTCGGGCGGCCCCCCTTCCCGAGAGAGGGAGAGAGACGGAGGACGGTGGTCCGCGACGGCGCGAGGCGTCCAACTTGTGTTCCCCCACGGCGGCTATCCGGTCGATCCCGCCCGGTAGCCTAGGCTTTTCCCCACTCTGCCTGTCCAGGCCGCGGGGCCGACAGGCTGTCTGCCCGGGTAGACCCTGTTCTCACTGAGCGGCCGGGCCCCAACGTTCAAGAGGTGTACGAAGCCACCTCGGGGTGGAGCCCTTCCACCCCTGGCCGTCCGAGGCCCGTGCGCCTCGGGCGGCCCCCCCTTCCCGAGAGACGGAGGACGGTGGTCCGCGACGGCGCGAGGCGTCCAACTTGTGTTCCCCCACGGCGGCTTCCCGGTCGATCCCGCCCGCCGGTAGCCTAGGCTTTTCCCCGCTCCGCCTGTCCAGGCCGCGGGGCCGACAGGCTGTCTGCCCGGGTAGACCCCGCTCTCCGAGCGGCCGGGCGCCACGTTCAAGAGGTGTACGAAGCCACCTTTGGGGGGGCTGCGGTGCCCCCCGCCCCGAGAGTGCCTCCCAGGCCGAGGGAGCCCGGCGGTCGAGTGTCGTAGGAAAGCGCGTGCCACGGCTGTGTCGGTCACAGGGGCCAGAGGTAGTTTGGGCAACGGCTTAGATCCGTATGAAGCTCATCCTTTCCGGCCTGTTCTGGCGGCGGCTAGGCGCGCGCGCGCGAATGGCACGACGCCCCTGGTTCCAGCGAGGCGACGGCGCCCCGCACCCCACTCTCTGGGCCGAGCAGAGCCCCCGAGCGCAAGGTTCCCCGCTCCGCCTGTCCAGGCCGCGGGGCCAGCAGGCTGTGTGCCCGGGTAGACCCCGCTCTCCGAGCGGCCGGGCCCCAACGTTCAAGTGGTGTACGAAGCCACCTCGAGGTGGAGCCCTTCCACCCCTGGCCGTCCGAGGCCCGCCGGTAGCCTTGGCTTGTCCCCACTCCGCCTGTCCAGGCCGCGGGGCCGACAGGCTGTCTGCCCGGGTAGACCCCGCTCTCCGAGCGGCCGGGCCCCAACGTTCAAGAGGTGTACGAAGCCACCTCGGGGGGCTGCGGTGCCCCCCGCCCCGAGAGAGCCTCCCAGGCCGAGGGGAGCCAGGCGGTCGAGTGTCGTAGGAAAGCGCGTGCGCGGCTGTGTCGGTCACACGAGCCAGAGTTAGTTTGGGCAACGGCTTAGATCCGTATGCAGCTCAACCTTTCCGGCCTGTCCTGGCGGCGGCTAGGCGCGTGCGAACGTCACAACGCCCCTGGTTCCAGCGAGGCGACGGCGCCCCGCACCCAACTCTCCGGGCCGAGCAGAGCCCCCGAGCGCAAGAGTACCCGCTCCGCATGCCCAGGCCGCGGGGCCGACAGGCTGTCTGCCCGCGTAGACCCCGCTCTCACCGAGCGGCCGGGCGCCACGTTCAAGAGGTGTACGAAGCCACCTTAAGGGGGCTGCGGTGGCCCCCTGCCCCGAGAGTGCCTCCCAGGCCGAGGGAGCCCGGCGGTCGAGTGTCGTGGGAAAGCGCGCGCGCGCGCGGCTGTGTCACACGGGCCAGAGTTAGTTTGGGCAACGGCTTAGATCCGTATGCAGCTCAACCTTTCCGGCCTGTTCTGGCGGCGGCTAGGCGCGCGCGCACGTCACGACGCCCCTGGTTCCAGCGAGGCGACGGCGCCCCGCCACCCCACTCTCCGGGCCGAGCAGAGCGTCCGCTCTCGCTCCTTGGAGCAGAGCCCCCGAGCGCAAGAGTCCCCGCTCCCGCCTGTCCAGGCCGCGGGGCCGACAGGCTGTCTGCCCGGGTAGACACCGCTCTCCGAGCGGCCGGGCCGCAACGTTCAAGAGGTGTACGAAGCCACCTTGGGGGGCTGCGGAGCCCCCCCTCCCCATGAGAGCGCCTCACAGGCTTTGCTGATAACCCCGTCCTAGCTGCCTGCGCGGGCAGGCGGGACCCCCAGGAGGCCGCGCACAGCCCGCGGCAGCCACCGCTGAAGTCCACAGCAGTTGGCAGATAGGAGTCTTGGAGAAAAAAACAACAAAGTGCAAACGCTCCAGGCGCAGATCAGGGGTGCGTACCTGGCTGGCCGGGCCGGCGGGAGCTGCGGCTGCTGGAGTTGCACCGAGTGTCGATGCATGTCGTGAGAACCGGTATGAGGTTGAACCTGGGCCCTCGGGGCCGAGGCGCGGTTCCAGGGAGACGGAAGGAGCGGGCGTGTTTCCCCTGATAGCGCCGACGACGGTAAAATAAGGCCTCGCAAAACGTCAGGACGAACACCTTCTTTGCATATAAGGGAACGAGCGGTGTGCGGTCTCTGACCAAGTGAGCATTTCTCAAACTCGAAGCACCCGCGGCGGCCTCCCCTCTGCCGCCACCCCGCACCCTCCTGGGGCAGAGCCACCGAGAGCAAGAGTCCCCCCCGCACTCCGCCTGCGCAGGCCGCGGGGCCAGCAGGCTGGCCGGCTTGCCCGCCCGGGCGACCCCCCTCCGAGACGCCGGGCGGAGGCCTTCCCACGCGAGAGAGTGGGTCGACGTGAGAGCCGACGCGGCCAGGGGACCCTCGCCGCGCCCCTGTCCGGGGCAGGACCTCAAGGGCCGAGCACCCCTACCGAGCCCCGGACGAACTCCGGCGAGCAGGTCCACACGCCGGCGTACGGCTCTCGGCGACGGGGAAGGGGACGCGCGGGCGCCCCTCCCGTCCCCCGAGCCAGAGTCCCGCCCTTGGCCCCCTCCGCGGGGTCACAAGGACGGGCGACCCCCTTCGGTCTACCCTCCCGCCGGGAGGTTGGCTTCGCACAGACGGTCCGAGGCGGAAGAAGGCGAGCGACCCTGCCGCCGCGACACCTCGCGGAGCCCCCTGCGGGGGGAGCACTCCGGGGGACGCGTGGCTCAGGGATGCAGCCCTTTCCCAGGCACCGTGCGATGGCGTCGGGGGTCGACGCCGAGCGACAACGACCCGAGCTCTCCCGCCTCAGGGCGGCCGAGAGCGCGGCGCGGCCCCCTTTGTTTCGCGTGACGGTTTTCCCGAGCGCGAAGGACCCCCGCCTGTCCCCTCGGGCTTCGGCCGAGGCGGGCGGTCCGGAGCGG
>NW_027102256.1:312500-335000 GCF_035609145.1 Eleutherodactylus coqui
AGGCCAAAAGGGGGGAAGTCAAAAAAGCACCCCCAGCAGATGTATGCATAAGGGGCTGGGGGGTGACGGAGAGCGGGCTGTTGGCAGCTGTGTGGTGGCTGCTGGCAGCCGTGTGCTGGCTGCGGGGGTGGGCCCGGGAGGCTGCGGAGGGCCCCCTGAGTGCACCTGCCAGCGGTGGCTCAAGACATTGCCTGAGCCTCCGATGTGCCCGGGCAGGACACCCGGGAGGCGGGGAGCAGCCCCCGCTGAAGCCCAGGGCAGTTGGCAGAGATGGGTCTTTGAGAAAAAATGACAAAGTCCAAACGCTCCAGGCGCTGGCCAGGGGTGCGGACCGGGCTGGCCGGGCCGGCGGGGGCTGCGGCGGCCGGGGCTGAGCCGAGTGTCTATGCTTGTCCTGAGAACCGGGAAGGGGACAAACCTGTGGCTCCAGGCCGGGTTGGAGTTCCAGGAGGTCGGCCTGACTCTGGAGGTTTCCCCCCTGGCTTTTCTCCATTGGCCAAAACGGGGGAAGTCAAAAAAGCACCCCCAGCAGATGTATGCAGAGGGGCTGGTGGGTGATGGATAGTGGGCTGTTGGCAGCTGTGTGGTGGCTGCTGGCAGCCGTGTGCTGGCTGCAGGGGTGGGCCCCGGGCGGCTGCGGAGGGCCCCCTGAGTGCACCTACCAGTAGGGGCTGAAGACCCAGGCTGAGCCTCCGATGTGCCCGGGCAGGACACCCAGGGGGCGGGGAGCAGCCCCTGCTGAAGTCCATGGCATGTGCCAGAGGCGACTCTTGGAGAAAAAAACGACAAAGTCCAAACGCTCCAGGCGTGCCGGCCAGGGGTGCGGACCCGGCCGGGCCGGCGAGAGCTGCGGCGGCCGGGGCAGAGCCGAGTGTCGATGCAGGTGGCGAGAACCGGTATGAGGGTAATCCTGGTCGCTCCGGGCCGAGCCAGGGTTCCAGGAGGGCGGAAGGAGCGGGCCCGTTTCCCCTGATAGCGCCGACGGCGGTAAAATAAGGCCTCGCAAAACGTCAGCACGAACACCTTGTCGGGGTATAAGGGAACGAGCGGTGTGCGGTCTTTGACAAAGTGACACTATTTCTCAAAAAAAGCACCCCCGGCAGATGTGTGCAGAGGGGCTGGCTGGTGTGGGAGAGCGGCGGGCTGTTGGCAGCAGTGTGCTGGCTGCAGGGGTGGCCCGGGGCGGCTGCGGAGGGCCCCCAAAGCGCACCTACCAGCAGTAGCTCAAGACCCTGGCTGAGCCTCCGATGTCCCCGGGCAGGACCCCAGCAGGCCGGGCACGGACCGCAGCTTGCCCCCTTTGCCGTCCGATGAAGCTTGCACGGTCAGAAAAAGTTTCAAAGTCCCAACGGGGGAGAGAGTGTTGACGGCGAGGGGGGCGCTGGCTGCTCCAGGGGCCGGGAGGGAGGCCCTGGAGGTCGGCCTGGGGGTGAGTGGAGCGGCCCCCGTGTGTCCCTGAGTGTCCCCCGGTCTTTGGTCGAGAGGGGGTCTCAGCCGCTAATGTGCCCGCCCGGGTACCTAGGGAGGCCGGCCTGGGGCGAGTGGAGCAGCCCCCGTGTGTCCCTGAGCGTCCCCTGGCGTTTGCTGAAGAGGGGGTCTCAGCCGCTAATGTGCCCGCCCGGGTACCTAGGGAGGCCGGCCTGGGGCGAGTGGAGCAGCCCCCGTGTGTCCCTGAGCGTCCCCCGGTCTTTGGTGGAGAGGGGGTCTCAGCCGCTAATGTGCCCGCCTGGGTACCCAGGGAGGCCGGCCTGGGGCGAGTGGAGCAGCCCCCGTGTGTCCCTGAGCGTCCCCCGGTCTTTGGTGGAGAGGGGGTCTCAGCCGCTAATGTGCCCGCCTCAGGGAGGCCGGCCTGGGGCGAGTGGAGCAGCCCCCGTGTGTCCCTGAGCGTCCCCCGGTCTTTGGTGGAGAGGGGGTCTCAGCCGCTAATGTGCCCGCCTGGGTACCCAGGGAGGCCGGCCTGGGGCGAGTGGAGCAGCCCCCGTGTGTCCCTGAGCGTCCCCCGGTCTTTGGTGGAGAGGGGGTCTCAGCCGCTAATGTGCCCGCCTGGGTACCCAGGGAGGCCGGCCTGGGGCGAGTGGAGCAGCCCCCGTGTGTCCCTGAGCGTCCCCCGGTCTTTGGTGGAGAGGGGGTCTCAGCCGCTAATGTGCCCGCCTGGGTACCCAGGGAGGCCGGCCTGGGGCGAGTGGAGCAGCCCCCGTGTGTCCCCGAGCGCCCCCCGGTCTCTGGTGGAGAGGGGGTCTCAGCCGCTAATGTGCCCGCCTCAGGGAGTCCGGCCTGGGGCGAGTGGAGCAGCCCCCGTGTGTCCCCGAGCGCCCCCCGGTCTCTGGTGGAGAGGGGGTCTCAGCCGCTAATGTGCCCGCCTCAGGGAGTCCGGCCTGGGGCGAGTGGAGCAGCCCCCGTGTGTCCCCGAGCGCCCCCCGGTCTCTGCTCGAGAGGGGGTCTCAGCCGCTAATGTGCCCGCCCGGGTGCCCGGGGGAGCCGCCTGGGGTGGCCCTGTGCAGCCCCCGTGCGCCCCTGAGTGTTTTTCAGTATCTGGCTGAGACACCCTCTGACCCTCCGGCGGTGTCCGTTTGGAGTGCCTGGTGCCTGGGCACCCCCTGAGTGTTTTTCAGTATCTGGCCGAGACACCCCCTGACCCTCCGACGGTGTCCGTTTTTAGTGCCTGGTGCCTGGGCACAGACCGCGGCAGCTCCCGCTGTCCGCATTGACAGAGTGCTGAAAAAATGACAAAGTCCGAAAATGCCTGAGAACCGGGAAGGGGACAAACCGGCGGCTCCAGGCCGAGCCGGAGTTCCAGGAGGTCGGCATGATTTTGCCGGTTTCCCCATAGGATGTGCCAAGTTGCCAAAATGGGGGAACTCAAAAAAGCACCCCCGCCAGATGTATGTAGGGGGGCTGGATGGTCGATGGGGAGTGGGTGCCTGGCAGCAGGGGCCACCCCGCGCAGGTGCCCCGGGGGGCCCGCGGGGGGCCCCCGAAGACACCCCCCCCAGCACTCGCTGAAAACCCCGTCCGAGCCGCCCGCGCTGCCCGGAGGGAGTCCCGGGAGGCCGGGCACGGCCCGCGGGTCTCTCCCTCTGCCCCCCGGTGAGGTTTGCACGGGGGGAAAAGTTTCAAAGTCCCGACGGGGGCGAGAGACAGTGCGGCGAGGGGTGGCGGGCTGCTCCGCGGACCCGGGGGAAGCCCGGGGAGGGCGGCCTGAGGGCGCGGAGGGCCCCCTGAGAGTGCCTACGGGTAGTAGGCGAGAAACCCTGCCTGTCCCACGCACGGGGCCGGGCAGGGCCCCGGGGAGGCCGGGCAGAGCCCGCAGGTCGCCCCCTTGCCGTCCGATGACGCTCGCACGGTCAGAAAAGTTTCAAAGTCCCAACGGGGGGAGAGTGTTGACGGCGAAGGGGTGCTGGCTGCCCCTGGGGCCGGGCTGGAGCCCCTGGAGGTCGGCCTGGGGTTGTGGAGGGGCCCCCTGAGAGCACCCAACAGAAGTTGCTCAAGACCCTGCCTGAGCCTCCGGTGTTGCAGGGAAGGACACCCAGGGGGCGGGGAACAGCCGTGGCAGCCCCCCTTGCAGTTGAACAAAGTTTGAGGAGACAAGTCATGAAAATGACAAAGTCCAAACGCTCCAGGCGTGCCGGCCAGGGGGGCGGACCCGGCTGGCCGGGCTGGCGGGAGCTGCGGCTGCCAGGGTTGAGCCGAGTGTCAATGCAGGTCCTGAGAACCGGGAAGGGGACAAACCGGTGGCTCCAGGCCGGGTTGGAGTTCCAGGAGGTCGGCAGGACTCTGGAGGTTTTCCCCTTGGCATTGTCCCATTGGCCACAATGGGGGAAGTCAAAAAAGCACCCCCAGCAGATGTATGCAGAGGGGCTGGGGGGTGATGGAGAGCGGGCTGTTGGCAGCCGTGTGCTGGCTGCAGGGGTGGGCATGGGCGGCTGCGGAGGGCCCCCTGAGTGCACCTGCCAGCGGTGGCTCAACACCCTGGCTGAGCCTCCGATGTCCCCGGGC
The DNA here is from genome assembly GCF_035609145.1 of Eleutherodactylus coqui. Classification (NCBI taxonomy): domain Eukaryota; kingdom Metazoa; phylum Chordata; class Amphibia; order Anura; family Eleutherodactylidae; genus Eleutherodactylus; species Eleutherodactylus coqui. The sequence goes on from NW_027102256.1 coordinate 316,497, forward strand.
AGGACCCCAGGAGGCCGGGCAGAGCCCGCCGCTTGCCCCCTTGCCGTTTGACGGAGCTTGCACGGTCAGAAAAGTTTCAAAGTCCCAACGGGGAGAGAGCGTTGACGGCGAGGGGGTACTGGCTGCTCCAGGGGCCGGGGGCAACCCCTGGAGGCTGGGCACGGACTGCGGCAGCCCCCCTTGCGGTCGAGCAAAGTTTGAGGAGACAAGTCATGAAAATGACAAAGTCCAAACGCTCCAGGCGCCGGCCAGGGGGCGGACCCGGCTGGCCGGGCTGGCGGGAGCTGCGGCGGCCGGGGCTGAGCCGAGTGTCAATGCAGGTCCTGAGAACCGGGAAGGGGACAAACCGGTGGCTCCAGGCCGGGTTGGAGTTCCAGGAGGTCGGCCTGACTCTGGAGGTTTTCCCCCCGGCCTTTCCCCTTAGGCCAAAATGGGGGAAGTCAAAAAAGCACCCCCGGCAGATGTGTGCAATGGGCTGGGGGGTGATGGAGAGCGGGCTGTTGGCAGCTGTGTGGCGGCTGCAGGGGTGGGCCTGGGCGGCTGCGGAGGGCCCCCAAAGTGCACCTACAAGTAGGGGCCCAAGACCCAGGCTGAGCCTCCGAAGTTCCCCGGGCAGGACACCCAGGAGGCGGGGAGCAGCCCCCGCTGAAGTCCATGGCATGTGCCAGAGGCGAGTCTTGGAGAAAAAATGACAAAGTCCAAACGCTCCAGGCGCCGGCCAGGGGTGCGGACCGGGCTGGCCAGGCCGGCGGGAGCTGCGGCTGCCGGGGCTGAGCCGAGGGTCAATGCAGGTCCTGAGAACCGGGAAGGGGACAGACCGGTGGCTCCAGGCCGGGTTGGAGTTCCAGGAGGTCGGCCTGACTCTGGAGGTTTTCCCCTTGGCATTTCCCCATAGGCCAAAAGGGGGGGAAGTCAAAAAAGCACCCCCGGCAGATGTATGCAGAGGGGCTGGGGGGTGATGGGGAGCGGGTGTTTGGCAGCAGTGTGCTGGCTGAAGAGGTGTGCCTGGGCGGCTGCGGAGGGCCCCCTGAGTGCACCTGCCAGCGGTGGCTCAAAACCCTGGCTGAGCCTCCGATGTCCCCGGGCAGGGCCCCAGCAGGCCGGGCACAGACCGCAGCCTGCCCCCCTTGCCGTTTGATGAAGCTTGCACGGTCAGAAAAGTTTCAAAGTCCCAACGGGGAGAGAGTGTTGACGCCGAGGGGGTGCTGGCTGCTCCGGGGGCAACCCCTGGAGGCTGGGCACAGACTGCGGCAGCCCCCCTTGCAGTCGAACAAAGTTTGAGGAGACAAGTCATGAAAATGACAAAGTCCAAACTGCTCCAGGCGCCGGCCAGGGGGGGCGGACCCGGCTGGCCGGGCCGGCGGGAGCTGCGGCGGCCGGGGCAGAGCCGCGTGTCGATGCAGGTGGTGAGAACCGGCATGAGGGTAAACCTGGCCGCTCCGGGCCGAGGCACGGTTCCAGGAGGGCGGAAGGAGCGGGCCTGTTTCCCCTGATAGCGCCGACGGCGGTAAAATAAGGCCTCGCAAAACGTCAGCACGAACACCTTGTCGGGGTATAAGGGAACGAGCGGTGTGCGGTCTTTGACAAAGTGACAGTGTGTCTCAAAAAAAGCACCCCCGGCAGATGTGCGCGGACGGGGCTGGCTGGTGACGGAGAGCGGGCTGTTGGCAGCGGTGTGCCGGCTGCAGGGGTGGCCCGGGGCGGCTGCGGAGGGCCCCCTGAGTGCACCTACCAGTAGTTGCTCAACACCCTGGCTGAGCCTCCGATGTCCCCGGGCAGGACCCCAGGAGGCCGGGCACAGACCGCAGCTTGCCCCCTTGCCGTCCAATGAAGCTTGCACGGTCAGAAAAAGTTTCAAAGTCCCAACGGGGAGAGAGTGTTGACGGCGATGGGGGCGCCGGCTGCTCCGGGGGCCGGGGGGAGCCCCTGGAGGTGGGCCTGGGGGTGTGGAGGGGCCCCCTAGGAGCACCCAACAGTCGTGGGTCAAGACCCTGCCTGAGCCTCCGGTGTTGCAGGGAAGGACACCCAGGAGGCGGGGAACAGCCGGGGCAGCCCCCCTTGCAGTTGAACAAAGTTCGAGGAGACAAGTCATGAAAATGACAAAGTCCAAACGCTCCAGGCGTGCCGGCCAGGGGGGCGGACACGGCTGGCCGGGCCGGCGGTGGCTGCAGCTGCCGGGGCTAAGCCGAGTGTCGATGCAGGTCCTGAGAACCGGGAAGGGGACAAACCGGTGGCTCCAGGCCGGGTTGGAGTTCCAGGAGGTCGGCAGGACTCTGGAGGTTTTCCCCTTGGCATTTTCCCATTGGCCACAATGGGGGAAGTCAAAAAAGCACCCCCGGCAGATGTATGCAGAGGGGCTGGCTGGTGATGGGGAGCGGGCTGTTGGCAGCGGTGTGCTGGCTGCGGAGGTGTGCATGGGCGGCTGCGGAGGGCCCTCTGAGTGCACCTGCCAGCAGTGGCTCAAAACCCTGGCTGAGCCTCCGATGTGCCCGGGCAGGACCCCAGGAGGCCGGGCACAGACCGCAGCCTGCCCCCTTGCCGTTTGATGAAGCTTGCACCGTCAGAAAAGTTTCAAAGTCCCAACGGGGAGTGTTGAGGGCGAGGGGGTGCTGGCTGCTCCAGGGGCCGGGGGCAACCCCTGGAGGCTGGGCACGGACCGCGGCACACCCCCCCTTGCAGTCGAACAAAGTTTGAGGAGACAAGTCATGAAAATGACAAAGTCCAAACGCTCCAGGCGCCGGCCAGGGGGGCGGACCCTGCTGGCTGGGCCGGCGGGGGCTGCGGCTGCCGGGGCTGAGCCGAGTGTCAATGCAGGTCCTGAGAACCGGGAAGGGGACAAACCGGCGGCTCCAGGCCGAGCTCGAGTTCCAGAAGGTCGGCCTGACTCTGGAGGTTTTCCCCCTGGCTTTTCCCCATAGGCCAAAATGGGGGAAGTCAAAAAAGCACCCCCAGCAGATGTATGCAGAGGGGCTGGGGGGTGATGGGGAGCGGGTGTTTGGCAGCAGTGTGCTGGCTGAAGAGGTGTGCATGGGCGGCTGCGGAGGGCCCCGTGAGTGCACCTGCCAGCGGTGGCTCAAAACCCTGGCTGAGCCTCCGCTGTCCCCGGGCAGGACCCCAGGAGGCCGGGCACGGACCGCCGGTCGCCCCCCATTGTAGTCCAACAAAGTTTGAAGAGACGAATCACGGAAATCACAAGTCCAAAAATCCCTGAGAACCGGGAAGGGGACAGACCGGTGGCTCCAGGCCGGGCGTGAGTTCCATGAGGTCGGCCTGACTCTGGAGGTTTTCCCCTTGGCATTTTCCCATTGGCCAAAATGGGGGAAGTCAAAAAAGCACCCCCGGCAGATGTATGCAGAGGGGCCTGGGGGGTGACGGGGAGCGGGCTGTTGGCAGCGGTGTGCTGGCTGCAGAGGTGGCCCTGGGCGGCTGCAGAGGGCCCCCTGAGTGCACCTACCAGCAGTTGCTCTTGACCCTGCCTGAGCCTCCGGTGTTGCAGGGCAGGACACCCAGGAGGCGGGGAACAGCAGGTGGCAGCCCCTGCTGAAGTCGTTGGCAGAGATGAGTCTTTGAAAAAACGACAAAGTCCAAACGCTCCAGGCGTGCCGGCCAGGGTGGCGGACCCGGCTGGCCGGGCCGAGGGGAGCTGCGGCTGCCGGGGCTGAGCCGAGTGTCGATGCATGTCGCGAGAACCGGTATGAGGGTAATCCTGGTCGCTCCTGGCCGAGCCAGGGTTCCAGGGAGGCGGAAGGAGCGGGCCCGTTTCCCCTGATAGCGCTGACGACGGTAAAATAAGGCCTCGCAAAACGTCAGGACGAACACCTTTTTTGCATATAAGGGAACGAGCGGTGTGCGGTCCTTGACAAAGTGACTATTTCTCAATGTGCTGAGGAGTGGGGACCGCTCAAAGTCAAAGCACCGCGGCCGCCCCTCTGCCACCTCCCTGGGAGCAGAGTCATCGAGCGCGAGTGTCCCCACTCCGCCTGTGCAGGCCGCGGGGCCGACAGGCTGGCTGGCTGCCCGGGCAGACCCCGCTCTCCGAGCGGCCGGGCGCCACGTTCGAGAGGTGTACGAAGCCACCTTGGGGGCCTGCGGAGGCCCCCCTGAGAGCGCCTCCAAGCCCTTGCTGAGAACCCTGTCCTAGATGCCTGCGCGGGCAGGCGGGACCCCACCAGGAGGCCGTGCACAGCCCGCGGCAGCCACTGCTGAAGCCCAGGGCAGTTGGCAGAGATGAGTCTTTGAAAAAAAATGACAAAGTCCAAACGCCTCCAGGCGCCGGCCAGGGGGACGGACCCGGCTGGCCGGGCCGGCGGGAGCTGCGGCGGCTGGGGCTGAGCCGAGTGGCGATGCACGTCCTGAGAACCGGGAAGGGGACAAACCGGTAGCTCCAGGCCGGGCTAGAGTTCCAGGAGGTCGGCCTGACTCTGGAGGTTTCCCCCCTGGCTTTTCCCCATAGGCCAAAGCGGGGGAAGTCAAAAATGCACCCCCAGCAGATGTATGCAGAGGGGCTGGCTGGTGATGGGGAGCGGGCTGTTGGCAGCAGTGTGCTGGCTGCAGAGGTGTGCCTGGGCGTCTGCGGAGGGCCCCCTGAGTGCACCTACCAGTAGTCACTCAACACCCAGCCTGAGCCTCCGATGTGCCCGGGCAGGAACCCAGGAGGCCGGGCACAGAACGCCGGTTGCCCCCTTGCCGTTTGACGAAGCTTGCACGGTCAGAAAAGTTTCAAAGTCCCAACGGGGAGAGAGCGTTGACGGCGAGGGGGTGCTGGCTGCTCCAGGGGCCGGGGGCAACCCCTGGAGGCTGGGCACGGACTGCGGCAGCCCCCCTTGCAGTCGGACAAAGTTTGAGGAGACAAGTCATGAAAATGACAAAGTCCAAACGCTCCAGGCGTGCCGGCCAGGGTGGCGGACCCGGCTGGCTGGGCCGGCGGGAGCTGCGGCTGCCGGGGCTGAGCCGAGTGTCAATGTATGTCGTGAGAACCGGTATGAGGGTGATCCTGGTCGCTCCGGGCCGAGGCGCGGTTCCAGGAGGGCGGAAGGAGCGGGCCCGTTTCCCCTGATGGCGCCGACGGCGGTAAAATAAGGCCTCGCAAAACGTCAGGACGAACACCTTTTTTGCATATAAGGGAACGAGCGGTGTGCGGTCCTTGACAAAGTGACTATTTCTCAATGTGCTGAGGAGTGGGGACCGCTCAAAGTCAAAGCACCGCGGCCGCCCCTCTGCCACCTCCCTGGGAGCAGAGTCATCGAGCGCGAGGGTCCCCACTCCGCCTGTGCAGGCCGCGGGGCCAACAGGCTGGCTGTCTGCCCGGGCAGACCGCGCTCTCCGAGCGGCCGGGCGCCACGTTCGAGAGGTGTACGAAGCCACCTTGGGGGGCTGCGGAGGCCCCCCTGAGAGCGCATCCAAGCCCTTGCTGAGAACCCTGTCCTAGCTGCCTGCGAGGGCAGGCGGGACCCCCCAGGAGGCCGTGCACAGCCCGCGGCAGCCGCCGCTGAAGCCCAGGGCAGTTGGCAGAGATGAGTCTTTGAGGAAAAACGACAAAGTCCAAACGCTCCAGGCGCCGGCCAGGGGTGCGGACCCGGCTGGACGGGCCGGCGGGAGCTGCGGCGGCTTGGGAAGAGCCGAGTGTCAATGCATGTCCTGAGAACCGGAAAGGGGACAAACTAGTAGCTCCAGGCCGGGATGGAGTTCCAGGAGGTGGGCCTGACTCCGGAGGTTTTCCCCTTGACATTTTCCCATTGGCCAAAATGGCGGAAGTCAAAAAAGCACCCCCGCCAGATATAGTATGCAGAGGGGCTGGCTGGTGATGGGGAGCGGGCTGTTGGCAGCAGTGTGCTGGCTGCAGAGGTGTGCATGGGCGTCTGCGGAGGGCCCCCTGAGTGCACCTGCCAGTGGTGGCTCAGCACCCTGGCTGAGCCTCCGATGTGCCCCGGCAGGACCCCAGGAGGCCGGGCACAGACCGCCGGCTGCCCCCCTTGCCGTTTGACGAAGCTTGCGCGGTCAGAAAAGTTTCAAAGTCCCAACGGGGAGAGAGCGTTGACGGCGAGGGGGCGCTGGCTGCTCCAGGGGCCGGGAGGGAGGCCCTGGAGGTGGGCCTGGGGGTGTGGAGGGGCCCCCTGAGAGCACCAACCAGCAGTTGCTCAAGACCCTGCCCGAGCCTCCGGTGTTGCAGGGCAGGACACCCATTGGCGGGGAACAGCAGGTGGCAGCCCCTACTGAAGTCCTTGGCAGCTGGCAGAGATGAGTCTTTGAGAAAAAACGACAAAGTCCAAACGCTCCAGGCGTGCCGGCCAGGGGGGTGGACCCGGCTGGCTGGGCCGAGGGGAGCTGCGGCGGCTGGGGAAGAGCCGAGTGTCGATGCATGTCCTGAGAACCGGGAAGGGGGCAAACCAGTAGCTCCAGGCCGAGCTGGGGTTCCAGGAGGTCGGCCTGACTCTGGAGGTTTTCCCCCTGGCTTTTCCCCATAGGCCAAAATGGGGGAAGTCAAAAAAGCACCCCCAGCAGATGTATGCAGAGGGGCCTGGGGGGCGATGGGGAGCGGGCTGTTGGCAGCAGTGTGCTGGCTGCAGAGGTGTGCCTGGGCGTCTGCGGAGGGCCCCCTGAGTGCACCTACCAGTAGTCACTCAACACCCAGCCTGAGCCTCCGATGTGCCCGGGCAGGAACCCAGGAGGCCGGGCACAGACCGCAGCTTGCCCCCTTGCCGTCCGATGAAGCTTGCACGGTCAGAAAAAGTTTCAAAGTCCCCACGGAGAGAGAGTGTTGAGGGCGAGGGGGTGCCGGCTGCTCCAGGGGCCGGGGGCAACCCCTGGAGGCTGGGCACGGACCGCGGCACACCCCCTTGCAGTTGAACAAAGTTTGAGGAGACAAGTCATGAAAATGACAAAGTCCAAACGCTCCAGGCGCCGGCCAGGGGGGCGGACCCGGCTGGCCGGGATGGCGGGGGCTGCGGCTGCCGGGGCTGAGCCGAGTGTCAATGCATGTCCTGAGAACCGGGAAGGGGACAAACCGGTGGCTCCAGGCCGAGCTCGAGTTCCAGGAGGTCGGCCTGACTCTGGAGGTTTTCCCCTTGGCTTTTCCCCATAGGCCAAAATGGGGGAAGTCAAAAAAGCACCCCCGCCAGATGTATGCAGAGGGCCTGGGGGGTGATGGGGAGCGGGCTGTTGGCAGCAGTGTGCTGGCTGCAGAGGTGTGCCTGGGCGTCTGCGGAGGGCCCCCTGAGTGCACCTACCAGTAGTCACTCAACACCCAGCCTGAGCCTCCGATGTGCACGGGCAGGAACCCAGGAGGCCGGGCACAGACCGCAGCTTGCCCCCTTGCCGTCCGATGACGCTCGCACGGTCAGAAAAAGTTTCAAAGTCCCCACGGAGAGAGAGTGTTGAGGGCGAGGGGGTGCTGGCTGCTCCAGGGGCCGGGGGCAACCCCTGGAGGCTGGGCACGGACCGCGGCCGCCCCCCTTGCAGTCGGACAATGTCTGAGGAGACAAGTCGTGAAAATGACAAAGTCCAAACGCTCCAGGCGTGCCGGCCAGGGGTGCGGACCCGGCTGGCCGGGCCGGCGGGGGCTGCGGCTGCCGGTGCTGAGCCGAGTGTCAGTGCAGGTCCTGAGAACCGGGAAGGGGACAAACCGGTGGCTCCCGGCCGAGCTGGAGTTCCAGGAGGTCGGCCTGACTCTGGAGGTTTTCCCCTTGGCTTTTCCCCATTGGCCAAAATGGGGGAAGTCAAAAAAGCACCCCCGGCAGATGTATGCAGAAGGGGCTGGCTGGTGACGGGGAGCGGGCTGTTGGCAGCGGTGTGCTGGCTGCAGAGGTGTGCATGGGCGGCTGCGGAGGGCCCCCTGAGTGCACCTGCCCGTGGTGGCTGAAAACCCAGGCTGAGCCTCCGATGTGCCCGGGCAGGACCCCAGGAGGCCGGGCACAGAACGCCGGTTGCCCCCTTGCCGTTTGACGAAGCTTGCACGGTCAGAAAAGTTTCAAAGTCCCAACGGGGAGAGAGTGTTGAGGGCGAGGGGGTGCTGGCAGCTCCAGGGGCCGGGAGGGAGGCCCTGGAGGTGGGCCTGGGGGGTGTGGCGGGGCCCCCTGAGAGCACCTACCAGCAGTTGCTCAAGACCCTGCCCGAGCCTCCGGTGTTGCAGGGCAGGACACCCATTGGCGGGGAACAGCCCGCGGCAGCCCCCGCTGAAGTCCATGGCATTTGCCAGAGGCGAGTCTTGGAGGAAAAACGACAAAGTCCAGACGCTCCAGGCGTGCCGGCCAGGGGGGGGCGGACCCGGCTGGCCGGGCCGGCGGTTGCTGCGGCTGCCGGGGCTGAGCCGAGTGTCGATGCATGTCGTGAGAACCGGGAAGGGGACAAACCGGTGGCTCCAGGCCGAGCTGGAGTTCCAGGAGGTCGGCCTGACTCTGGACGTTTTCCCCCTGGCTTTTCCCCATAGGCCAAAATGGGGGGAGGCAAAAAAGCACCCCCGGCAGATGTATGCAGAAGGGGCTGGGGGGTGATGGAGAGCGGGCTGTTGGCAGCAGTGTGCCTGTGCCTCCGGTGTTGCAGGGCAGGACACCCAGGAGGCGGGGAACAGCCCGCGGCAGCCCCCGCTGAAGTCCATGGCATTTGCCAGAGGAGAGTGTTGGATGAAAAAACGACAAAGTCCAAACGCTCCAGGCGTGCCGGCCAGGGTGGCGGACCCGGCTGGCTGGGCCGGTGGGAGCTGCGGCTGCCGGGGCTGAGCCGAGTGTCGATGTATGTCACGAGAACCGGTATGAGGGTGATCCTGGTCGCTCCGGGCCGAGGCACGGTTCCAGGAGGGCGGAAGGAGCGGGCCCGTTTCCCCTGATAGCGCCGACGGCGGTAAATTAAGGCCTCGCAAAACGTCAGGACGAACACCTTTTTTGCATATAAGGGAACGAGCGGTGTGCGGTCCTTGACAAAGTGACTATTTCTCAATGTGCTGAGGAGTGGGGACCGCTCAAAGTCAAAGCACCGCGGCCGCCCCTCTGCCACCTCCCTGGGAGCAGAGTCATCGAGCGCGAGTGTCCCCACTCCGCCTGTCCAGGCCGTGGGGCCGACAGGCCGGCTGGCTGCCCGGGCAGACCCCGCTCTCCGAGCGGCCGGGCCCCAACGTTCGAGAGGTGTAGGAAGCCACCTTGGGGGGCTGCGGAGGCCCCCCTGACACCGCCTCCAAGCCCTTGCTGAGAGCCCTGTCCTAGCTGCCTGCGCGGGCAGGCGGGACCCCCCCCTAGTAGGCCGTGCACAGCCCGCGGCAGCCACTGCTGAAGCCCACGGCAGTTGGCAGAGATGGGTCTTTGAATAAAATGACAAAGTCCAAACGCTCCAGGCGCCGGCCAGGGGGGAGGACCCGGCTGGCCGGGCCGGCGGGAGCTGCGGCGGCTGGTGAAGAGCCGAGTGTCAAGGCATGTCCTGAGAACCGGGAAGGGGGCAAACCAGTAGCTCCAGGCCGGGCTAGGGTTCCAGGAGGTCGGCCTGACTGTGGAGGTTTTCCCCCTGGCTTTTCCCCATAGGCCAAAACGGGGGAAGTCAAAAAAGCACCCCCGGCAGATGTATGCAGAGGGGCTGGCGGGTGATGGGGAGCGGGCTGTTGGCAGCAGTGTGCTGGCTGCAGAGGTGTGCCTGGGCGGCTGCGGAGGGCCCCCTGAGTGCACCTGCCAGCAGTGGCTCAACACCCTGGCTGAGCCTCCGATGTCCCCGGGCAGGACCCCAGGAGGCCGGGCAGAGCCCGCCGCTTGCCCCCTTGCCGTTTGACGAAGCTTGCATGGTCAGAAAAGTTTCAAAGTCCCAACGGTGAGAGAGCGTTGATGGCGAGGGGGTGCTGGCTGCCCCAGGGGCCGGGTGGGAGGCCCTGGGGGTGTGGAGGTGCCCCCTGAGAGCACCCAACAGAAGTTGCTCAAGACCCTGCCTGAGCCTCCGGTGTTGCAGGGAAGGACACCCAGGGGGCGGGGAACAGCCGTGGCAGCCCCCCTTGCAGTTGAACAAAGTTTGAGGAGACAAGTCATGAAAATGACAAAGTCCAAACGCTCCAGGCACCGGGCAGGGTGGCGGACCCGGCTGGCCGGGCCGGCGGGGGCTGCGGCTGCCGGGGCTGAGCCGAGTGTCAATGCAGGTCCTGAGAACCGGGAAGGGGACAAACCGGCGGCTCCAGGCCGAGCTCGAGTTCCAGAAGGTCGGCCTGACTCTGGAGGTTTTCCCCCTGGCTTTTCCCCATAGGCCAAAATGGGGGAAGTCAAAAAAGCACCCCCAGCAGATGTATGCAGAGGGGCTGGGGGGTGATGGGGAGCGGGTGTTTGGCAGCAGTGTGCTGGCTGAAGAGGTGTGCATGGGCGTCTGCGGAGGGCCCCCTGAGTGCACCTGCCAGCGGTGGCTCAAAACCCTGGCTGAGCCTCCGATGTCCCCGGGCAGAACCCCAGGAGGCCGGGCACAGACCGCAGCCTGCCCCCTCGCCGTTTGACGAAGCTTGCACGGTCAGAAAAGTTTCAAAGTCCCAACGGGGAGAGAGTGTTGACGGCGAGGGGGTTACTGGCTGCTCCAGGGGCAACCCCTGGAGGCTGGGCACGGACTGCGGCAGCCCCCCTTGCAGTCGGACAAAGTTTGAGGAGACAAGTCATGAAAATGACAAAGTCCAAACGCTCCAGGCGTGCCGGCCAGGGGTGCGGACCCGGCTGGCCGGGCCGGCGGGGGCTGCGGCGGCTGGGGCTGAGCCGAGTGTCAATGCATGTCCTGAGAACCGGGAAGGGGACAGACCGGTGGCTCCAGTCCGGGTTGGAGTTCCAGGAGGTCGGCCTGACTCTGGAGGTTTTCCCCCTGGCTTTTCCCCATAGGCCAAAACGCGGGGAGGCAAAAAAGCACCCCCAGCAGATGTATGCAATGGGCTGGTGGGTGATGGAGAGCGGGCTGTTGGCAGCTGTGTGGTGGCTGCAGTGGTGGGCCTGGGCGGCTGCGGAGGGCCCCCAAAGTGCACCTACCAGTAGGGGCCCAAGACCCTGGCTGAGCCTCCGATGTGCCCGGGCAGGACACCCGGGAGGCGGGGAGCAGCCCCCGCTGAGGTCCATGGCATGTGCCAGAGGCGAGTCTTGGAGAAAAAACGACAAAGTCCAAACGCTCCAGGCGCCGGGCAGGGTGGCGGACCCGGGTGGCCGGGCCGGCGGGGGCTGCGGCTGCCGGGGCTGAGCCGAGTGTCAATGCATGTCCTGAGAACCGGGAAGGGGACAAACCGGTGGCTCCAGGCCGGGTTGGAGTTCCAGGGGATCGGCCTGACTCTGGAGGTTTTCCCCCTGGCTTTTCCCCATAGGCCAAAACGGGGGGAGCCAAAAAAGCACCCCCAGCAGATGTATGCAGAGGGGCTGGGGGGTGACAGAGAGCGGGCTGTTGGCAGCTGTCTGGTGGCTGCAGGGGTGGCCCTGGGCGGCTGAAGAGGGCCCCCTGAGTGCACCTACCAGCAGTAGCTCAAGACCCAGGCTGAGCCTCCGATGTCCCCGGGCAGGACCCCAGGAGGCCGGGTAGAGCCCGCAGGTCACCCCCTTGCCGTCCAATGAAGCTTGCACGGTCAGAAAAGTTTCAAAGTCCCAACGGGGAGAGAGTGTTGACGGCGAGGGGGTGCTGGCTGCTCCAGGGGCCGGGGGCAGCCCCTGGAGGTCGGCCTGGGGGTGTGGAGGGGCCCCCCTGAGAGCACCCAACAGTAGTTGCTCAAGACCCTGCCTGAGCCTCCGGTGTGCCCGGGCATGAACCCCAGGAGGCGGGGAACAGCCGTGGCAGCCCCTGCTGAAGTCCTTGGCAGTTGGCAGAGGCGAGTCTTGGGGGAAAAAATGACAAAGTCCAAACGCTCCAGGCGCCGGGCAGGGTGGCGGAACCGGCTGGCCGGGCCGGCGGGGGCCGCGGCTGCCGGGGCTGAGCCGAGTGTCGATGCAGGTCCTGAGAACCGGGAAGGGGACAAACCAGTAGCTCCAGGCCGGGTTGGAGTTCCACGAGGTCGGCATGACTCTGGAGGCTTTCCCCCTGGCATTTTCCCATTGGCCAAAATGGGGGAAGTCAAAAAAGCACCCCCAGCAGATGTATGCAGAGGGGCTGGGGGGTGACGGAGAGCGGGCTGTTGGCAGCTGTGTGGTGGCTGCAGGGGTGGCCCTGGGCGGCTGCAGAGGGCCCCCTGAGTGCACCTATCAGCCGTTGCTCAAGACCCCGCCTGAGCCTCCGGTGTTGCAGGTCAGGACACCCATTGGCGGGGAACAGCAGGTGGCAGCCCATGCTATAGTCGTTGGCAGAGATGAGTCTTGGAGAAAAAACGACAAAGTCCAAACGCTCCAGGCGTGCCGGCCAGGGCGGCGGACCCGGCTGGCTGGGCCGGCGGGAGCTGCGGCTGCCGGGGCTGAGCCGAGTGTCAATGCATGTCGTGAGAACCGGTATGAGGGTAATCCTGGTCGCTCCGGGCCGAGCCCCGGTTCCACGAAGGCGGAAGGAGCGGGCCTGTTTCCCCTGATAGCGCCGACGGCGGTAAAATAAGGCCTCGCAAAACGTCAGCACGAACACCTTGTCGGGGTATAAGGGAACGAGCGGTGTGCGGTCTTTGACAAAGTGACAGTATGTCTCAAAAAAAGCACCCCCCCGCAGATGTGTGCAGACGGGGCTGGCTGGCTGGTTGGTGATGGAGAGCGGCGGGCTGTTGGCAGCAGTTTGCTGGCTGCAGGGGTGGCCCGGGGCGGCTGCGGAGGGCCCCCCAAAGCGCACCTACCAGTAGGGGCTCAAGACCCAGGCTGAGCCTCCGATGTCCCCGGGCAGGACCCCAGCAGGCCGGGCACAGACCGCAGCCTGCCCCCTTGCCGTCCGATGAAGCTTGCACGGTCAGAAAAAGTTTCAAAGTCCCAACGGGGAGAGAGTGTTGACGGCGAGGGGGTGCTGGCTGCCCCAGGGGCCGGGAGGGAGGCCCTGGAGGTGGGCCTGGGGGTGTGGAGGGGCCCCCTGAGAGCACCCAACAGAAGTTGCTCAAGACCCTGCCTGAGCCTCCGGTGTTGCAGGGAAGGACACCCAGGGGGCGGGGAACAGCCGTGGCAGCCCCCCTTGCAGTCGAACAAAGTTTGAGGAGACAAGTCATGAAAATGACAAAGTCCAAACGCTCCAGGCGTGCCGGCCAGGGGGGCGGACCCGGCTGGCTGGGCCGAGGGGAGCTGCGGCGGCTGGGGAAGAGCCGAGTGTCGATGCATGTCCTGAGAACCGGGAAGGGGGCAAACCAGTAGCTCCAGGCCGGGCTAGGGTTCCAGGAGGTCGGCCTGACTCTGGAGGTTTTCCCCCTGGCTTTTCCCCATAGGCCGAAATGGGGGAAGTCAAAAAAGCACCCCCGGCAGATGTATGCAGAGCGGCTGGGGTGTGACGGGGAGCGGGCTGTTGGCAGCAGTGTGCTGGCTGCGGAGGTGTGCCTGGGCGTCTGCGGAGGGCCCCCTGAGTGCACCTGCCAGTAGTCACTCAACACCCAGCCTGAGCCTCCGAAGTGCCCGGGCAGGACCCCAGGAGGCCGGGCAGAGCCCGCCGCTTGCCCCCTTGCCGTTTGACGAAGCTTGCACGGTCAGAAAAGTTTCAAAGTCCCAACGGGGAGAGAGCGTTGACGGCGAGGGGGCGCTGGCTGCTCCAGGGGCCGGGAGGGAGGCCCTGGAGGTGGGCCTGGGGGTGTGGAGGGGCCCCCTGAGAGCACCAACCAGCAGTTGCTCAAGACCCTGCCTGAGCCTCCGGTGTGGCAGGGCAGGACACCCATTGGCGGGGAACAGCAGGTGGCAGCCCCAACTGAAGTCCTTGGCAGCTGGCAGAGATGAGTCTTTGAGAAAAAACGACAAAGTCCAAACGCTCCAGGCGTGCCGGCCAGGGGGGTGGACCCGGCTGGCTGGGCCGAGGGGAGCTGCGGCGGCTGGGGAAGAGCCGAGTGTCGATGCATGTCCTGAGAACCGGGAAGGGGGCAAACCAGTAGCTCCAGGCCGAGCTGGGGTTCCAGGAGGTCGGCCTGACTCTGGAGGTTTTCCCCCTGGCTTTTCCCCATAGGCCAACATGGGGGAAGTCAAAAAAGCACCCCCGGCAGATGTATGCAGAGGGGCTGGATGGTGACGGGGAGCGGGCTGTTGGCAGCAGTGTGCTGGCTGCAGAGGGCCCCCGAGGTGCACCTACCAGCAGTTGCTCAAGACCACGCCTGAGCCTCCGGTGTTGCAGGTCAGGACACCCATTGGCGGGGAACAGCAGGTGGCAGCCCCTGCTGAAGTCGTTGGCAGAGATGAGTCTTTGAGAAAAAAACGACAAAGTCCAAACGCTCCAGGCGCCGGTCCGGGGGGCGGACCCGGCTGGCCGGGCCGAGGGGAGCTGCGGCGGCTGGGGAAGAGCCGAGTGTCGATGCATGTCCTGAGAACCGGGAAGGGGGCAAACCAGTAGCTCCAGGCCGAGCTGGGGTTCCAGGAGGTCGGCATGACTCTGGAGTTTCCCCCCTTGGCTTTTCCCCATAGGCCAAAACGGGGGAAGTCAAAAAAGCACCCCCAGCAGATGTATGCAGATGGGCTGGCTGGTGATGGAGAGCGGGCTGTTGGCAGCCGTGTGCTGGCTGCAGAGGGCCCCCGAGGTGCTGCACCTACCAGTAGTTGCTCAAGACCCCGACTGACCCTCCGGTGTTGCAGGGCAGGACACCCAGGAGGCGGGGAACAGCCGTGGCAGCCCCTGCTGAATCCCACGGCAGTTGGCAGAGATGAGTCTTTGAGGAAAAATGACAAAGTGCAAACGCTCCAGGCGCCGGCCAGGGGGGCGTACCCGGCTGGCCGGGCCGGCGGGAGCTGCGGCTGCCGGGGCTGAGCCGAGTATCCATGCATGTCGTGAGAACCGGTATGAGGGTAAACCTGGTCGTTCGGGGCCGAGCCACGGTTCCGGGAAGGCGGAAGGAGCGGGCCTGTTTGCCCTGATAGCGCCGACGGCGGTAAATTAAGGCCTCGCAAAACGTCAGGACGAACACCTTTTTTGCATATAAGGGAACGAGCGGTGTGCGGTCTTTGACAAAGTGACTATTTCTCAATGTGCTGAGAAGGGAGTGGGGACCGCTCAAAGTCAAAGCACCGCGTCCGCCCCTCTGCCACCTCCCTGGGAGCAGAGTCATCGAGCGCGAGTGTCCCCACTCCGCCTGTCCAGGCCGCGGGGCCGACAGGCTGGCTGGCTGCCCGGGCAGACCCCGCTCTCACCGAGCGGCCGGGCCCAACGTTCAAGAGGTGTACGAAGCCACCTTGGGGGGCTGCGGAGGCCCCCCTGAGAGGGCTGATAACCCCGTCCTAGCTGCCTGCGCGGGCAGGCGGGACCCCCAAGAGGCCGGGCACAGCCCGCGGCAGCCCCCGCCGAAGTCCACGGCAGTTGGCAGAGACGAGTCTCGGAGAGAAAACGACAAAGTCCAGACGCTCCAGGCGCCGGCCAGGGGTGCGGACCCGGCTGGCCGGGCCGGCGGGAGCTGCGGCTGCCGGGGCCGAGCCGAGTGTCGACGCATGTCGTGAGAACCGGTATGAGGGTAATCCTGGGCCCTCGGGGCCGAGCTACGGTTCCATGAAGGCGGAAGGAGCGGGCCTGTTTCCCCTGATAGCGCCGACGACGGTAAAATAAGGGCTCGCAAAACGTCAGGACGAACACCTTTTTTGCATATAAGGGAACGAGCGGTGTGCGGTCTTTGACAAAGTGACTATTTCTCAGAGTGCTGGAGTGGGGACCGCTCAAAGTCAAAGCACCGCGGCCGCCCCTCTGCCACCTCCCTGGGAGCAGAGTCATAGAGCGCAAGTGTCCCCACTCCGCCTGTGCAGGCCGCGGGGCCAACAGGCTGGCTGGCTGGCTGGCTGCCCGGGCGACCCCCCTCCGAGATGCCGGGCTGAGGCGTAGGCAGCCGCCTCCATCACCACCACCCAAGGCGAGAGAGTGGGTCAACGGGAGAGCCGTCGCGGCCGGGGGACCCTCGCCGCGCCCATGTCCGGGGAAGGACCACAAGGGCCCTGCTCCCCGGCGCCCCGGCGAGCGGGTTCACCCTCGGCGCGTACGGCTCTCGAGGATGGGGAAGGGACGCGCGTGGGCGTCCCTCCCGTCCCCCGCGGAAGAAGGCGAGCGACTCTGCGCGTCGGGACACCCCGCGGAGCCCCCTGCGGGGGGAGTACTCCGGGGGAGAAGCGTGGCGCAGGGGGTGCAGCCCTTTCCCAGGCCACCGTGCGACGGCGTCGGTGGGGCCGACGCCGAGAGAGAGAACGATCCGGGCTCTCCCGCCTCAGGGCGGCCGAGAGCGGGGCCACGGGCCCCACGTTTGGTGACGGTTTTCCCGAAAGCGAAGGACCCCCGCCTGTCCCCTCGGGCTCCGGCCGATGCGGGCGGTCCAGGGCGGGGATAGGGGACGGCGGCCTGCGGACGACGCGCTTTATCCCCAGAAGGAGCGAGGCATGAGGGGGTGTTCCACCCCCGCCGGCCGGTCTCGCTCCTTCTCCGGGCTACGCCTCGGCGGAGTAAAGACCCCCGGGTCAACGCTCCCGCGTCCGGGTGCCGCCGCGCGTCCCCTTCCCGCGGGGGGGTGGATCCCTTCCACCCCTGGCCGTTCGAGGCCCGTGCGCCTCGGGCGGCCTCCCTTCCGAGAGAGGGAGAGAGAGACGGAGGACGGTGGTCCGCGACGGCGCGAGACGTCCAAGTTGTGTTCCCCCACGGCGGCTACCCGGTCGATCCCGCCCGGTAGCCTTGGCTTGTCCCCACTCCGCCTGTCCAGGCCGCGGGGCCGACAGGCTGTCTTCCCGGGTAGCACCCGCTCTCACCGAGCGGCCGGGCGGCCACGTTCAAGAGGTGTACGAAGCCACCTTGGGGTGGAGCCCTTCCACCCCTGGCCGTCCGAGGCCCGTGCGCCTCGGGCGGCCTCCCTTCCGAGAGAGGGAGAGAGAGACGGAGGACGGTGGTCCGCGACGGCGCGAGACGTCCAAGTTGTGTTCCCCACGGCGGCTACCCGGTCGATCCCGCCCGCCGGTAGCCTTGGCTTGCCCCCGCTCCGCCTGTCCAGGCCGCGTGGCCGACGGGCTGTTTGCCCGGGTAGACCCCGCTCTCACCGAGCGGCCGGGCCCCAACGTTCAAGAGGTGTACGGAAGCCACCTTGGGGTGGAGCCCTTCCACCCCTGGCCGTCCGAGGCCCGTGCGCCTCGGGCGGCCTCCCTTCCGAGAGAGGGAGAGAGAGACGGAGGACGGTGGTCCGCGACGGCGCGAGACGTCCAAGTTGTGTTCCCCACGGCGGCTACCCGGTCGATCCCGCCCGCCGGTAGCCTTGGCTTGCCCCCACTCCGCCTGTCCAGGCCGCGGGGCCGACAGGCTGTTTGCCCGGGTAGACCCTGCTCTCACCGAGCGGCCGGGCCCCAACGTTCAAGAGGTGTACGGAAGCCACCTTGGGGTGGAGCCCTTCCACCCCTGGCCGTCCGAGGCCCGTGCGCCTCGGGCGGCCTCCCTTCCGAGAGAGGGAGAGAGAGACGGAGGACGGTGGTCCGCGACGGCGCGAGACGTCCAAGTTGTGTTCCCCACGGCGGCTACCCGGTCGATCCCGCCCGCCGGTAGCCTTGGCTTGTCCCCGCTCCGCCTGTCCAGGCCGCGGGGCCGACGGGCTGTCTGCCCGGGTAGACCCCGCTCTCCGAGCGGCCGGGCCCCAACGTTCAAGAGGTGTACGGAAGCCACCTTGGGGGGGCTGCGGTGCCCCCCTCCCCGAGAGTGCCTCCCAGGCCGAGGGAGCCCGGCGGTCGAGTGTCGTAGGAAAGCGCGTGCCACGGCTGTGTCGGTCACAGGGGCCAGAGGTAGTTTGGGCAACGGCTTAGATCCGTATGAAGCTCATCCTTTCCGGCCTGTTCTGGCGGCGGCTAGGCGTGCGCGCACGGCACGACGCCCCTGGCTCCAGCGATGCGACGGCGCCCCGCACCCCACTCTCCGGGCCGAGCAGAGTGGCCGCTCTCGCTCCTTGGAGCAGAGCCCCCGAGTGCAAGTGTCCCCGCTCCGCCTGTCCAGGCCGCGGGGCCGACAGGCTGTCTGCCCGGGTAGACCCCGCTCTCCGAGCGGCCGGGCGCCACGTTCAAGAGGTGTACGAAGCCACCTTGGGGGGCTGCGGTGCCCCCCGCCCCGAGAGTGCCTCCCAGGCCGAGGGGAGCCTGGCGGTCGAGTGTCGTAGGAAAGCGCGTGCGCGGCTGTGTCGGTCACACGGGCCAGAGTTAGTTTGGGCAACGGCTTAGATCCGTATGCAGCTCAACCTTTCCGGCCTGTTCTGGCGGCGGCTAGGCGCGCGCGAACGTCACGACGCCCCTGGTTCCAGCGAGGCGACGGCGCCCCGCACCCCGCTCTCCGGGCCGTGCAGAGCGGCCGCTCTCGCTCCTTGGAGCAGAGCCCCCGAGCGCAAGAGTCCCCGCTCCGCCTGTCCAGGCCGCGGGGCCGACAGGCTGTCTGCCCGGGTAGACCCCGCTCTCCGAGCGGCCGGGCGCCACGTTCAAGAGGTGTACGGAAGCCACCTTGGGGGGC
>NW_027102256.1:347500-354788 GCF_035609145.1 Eleutherodactylus coqui
GCCAAAAGGGGGGAAGTCAAAAAAGCACCCCCAGCAGATGTATGCAGGAGGGGCTGGGGGGTGACGGAGAGCGGGCTGTTGGCAGCTGTGTGGTGGCTGCTGGCAGCCGTGTGCTGGCTGCAGGGGTGGGCCTGGGCGGCTGCCGAGGGCCCCCGAAGCGCACCTACCAGCAGTAGCTCAAGACCCAGGCTGAGCCTCCGATGTGCCCGGGCAGGACACCCAGGAGGCGGGGAGCAGCCCCCGCTGAAGTCCATGGCATGTGCCAGAGGCGAGTCTTGGAGAAAAAACGACAAAGTCCAAACGCTCCAGGCGTGCAGGCCAGGGGTGCGGACCGGGCTGGCCGGGCCGGCGGGAGCTGCGGCTGCCGGGGCTGAGCCGAGTGTTGATGCATGTCGTGAGAACCGGGAAGGGGACAAACCTGTGGCTCCAGGCCGGGTGGGAGTTCCAGTAGGTCGGCCTGACTCTGGAGGTTTTCCCCTTGGCATTTCCCCATTGGCCAAAACGGGGGAAGTCAAAAAAGCACCCCCGGCAGATGTATGCAGGAGGGGCTGGGGGGTGATGGCGAGCGGGCTGTTGGCAGCTGTGTGGTGGCTGCTGGCAGCCGTGTGCTGGCTGCAAGGGTGGGCCTGGGCGGCTGCGGAGGGCCCCCCCGAGTGCACCTACCAGTAGGGGCTGAAGACCCAGGCTGAGCCTCCGATGTGCCCGGGCAGGACACCCAGGAGGCGGGGAGCAGCCCCCGCTGAAGCCCAGGGCAGTTGGCACAGATGGGTCTTTGAGAAAAAACGACAAAGTCCAAACGCTCCAGGCGCTGGCCAGGGGTGCGGACCCGGCTGGCCGGGCCGGCGGGGGCTGCAGCTGCCGGGGTTGAGCCGAGTGTCAGTGCAGGTCCTGAGAACCGGGAAGGGGACAAACCGGTGGCTCCAGGCCGGGTTGGAGTTCCATGAGGTCGGCCTGACTCTGGAGGTTTCCCCCCTGGCTTTTCCCCATAGGCCAAAAGGGGGGAAGTCAAAAAAGCACCCCCAGCAGATGTATGCAGAGGGGCTGGTGGGTGATGGATAGTGGGCTGTTGGCAGCTGTGTGGTGGCTGCTGGCAGCCGTGTGCTGGCTGCAGGGGTGGGCCTGGGCGGCTGCGGAGGGCCCCCGTAGTGCACCTACCAGTAGGGGGCTCGAGACCCAGGCTGAGCCTCCGATGTGCCCGGGCAGGACACCCAGGAGGCGGGGAGCAGCCCCCGCTGAGGTCCATGGCATGTGCCAGAGGTGAGTCTTGGAGAAAAAAAACGACAAAGTCCAAACGCTCCAGGCGCCGGGCAGGGTGGCGGACCCGGCTGGCCGGGCTGGCGGGGGCTGCGGCGGCCGGGGCTGAGCCGAGTGTCGATGCATGTCCTGAGAACCGGGAAGGGGACAAACCGGTGGCTCCAGGCCGGGTTGGAGTTCCATGAGGTCGGCCTGACTCTGGAGGTTTCCCCCCTGGCTTTTCCCCATAGGCCAAAAGGGGGGAAGTCAAAAAAGCACCCCCAGCAGATGTATGCAGAGGGGCTGGTGGGTGATGGATAGTGGGCTGTTGGCAGCTGTGTGGTGGCTGCTGGCAGCCGTGTGCTGGCTGCAGGGGTGGGCCTGGGCGGCTGCGGAGGGCCCCCGTAGTGCACCTACCAGTAGGGGGCTCGAGACCCAGGCTGAGCCTCCGATGTGCCCGGGCAGGACACCCAGGAGGCGGGGAGCAGCCCCCGCTGAAGCCCAGGGCAGTTGGCAGAGATTGGTCTTTGAGAAAAAATGACAAAGTCCAAACGCTCCAGGCGCTGGTCAGGGGTGCGGACCCGGCTGGCCGGGCCGGCGGGAGCTGCGGCGGCTGGGGAAGAGCCGAGTGTCGATGCATGTCCTGAGAACCGGGAAGGGGGCAAACCAGTAGCTCCAGGCCGGGTTGGAGTTCCATGAGGTCGGCCTGACTCTGGAGGTTTTCCCCTTGGCATTTCCCCATAGGCCAAAACGGGGGAAGTAAAAAAAGCACCCCCAGCAGATGTATGCAGAGTTGGGCTGGGGGGTGATGGGGAGCGGGCTGTTGGCAGCTGTGTGGTGGCTGCTGGCAGCCGTGTGCTGGCTGCAGGGGTGGGCCCCGGGCGGCTGCGGAGGGCCCCCGGAGTGCACCTACCAGTAGGGGCTGAAGACCCAGGCTGAACCTCCGATGTGCCCGGGCAGGACACCCAGGAGGCGGGGAGCAGCCCCCGCTGAAGCCCACGGCAGTTGGCAGAGGCGAGTCTTGGAGAAAAAAACGACAAAGTCCAAACGCTCCAGGCGAGCCGGCCAGGGGTGCGGACCCGGCTGGCCGGGCCGGCGGGAGCTGCGGCGGCCGGGGCTGAGCCGAGCGTCGACGCATGTCCTGAGAACCGGGAAGGGGACAAACCGGTGGCTCCAGGCCGGGTTGGAGTTCCATGAGGTCGGCCTGACTCTGGAGGTTTTCCCCCTGGCTTTTCTCCATAGGCCAAAACGGGGGGAGGCAAAAAAGCACCCCCAGCAGATGTATGCAGGAGGGGCTGGGGGGTGACGGAGAGCGGGCTGTTGGCAGCTGTGTGGTGGCTGTTGGCAGCTGTGTGGTGGCTGCTGGCAGCCGTGTGCTGGCTGCAGGGATGGGCCCCGGGCGGCTGCGGAGGGCCCCCAAAGCGCACCTACCAGTAGGGGCTGAAGACCCAGGCTGAGCCTCCGATGTGCCCGGGCAGGACACCCAGGGGGCGGGGAGCAGCCCCCGCTGAAGTCCATGGCATGTGCCAGAGGCGACTCTTGGAGAAAAAAAACGACAAAGTCCAAACGCTCCAGGCGTGCCGGCCAGGGGTGCGGACCCGGCCGGGCCGGCGAGAGCTGCGGCGGCCGGGGCAGAGCCGCGTGTCGATGCAGGTGGTGAGAACCGGTATGAGGGTAATCCTGGTCGCTCCGGGCCGAGCCAGGGTTCCAGGAGGGCGGAAGGAGCGGGCCCGTTTCCCCTGATAGCGCCGACGACGGTAAAATAAGGCCTCGCAAAACGTCAGCACGAACACCTTGTCGGGGTATAAGGGAACGAGCGGTGTGCGGTCTTTGACAAAGTGACAGTATTTCTCCAAAAAAAGCACCCCCGGCAGATGCGTGCAGACGGGGCTGGCTGGTGACGGAGAGCGGCGGGCTGTTGGCAGCAGTGTGCTGGCTGCAAGGGGTGGCCCGGGGCGGCTGCGGAGGGCCCCCAAAGTGCACCTGCCAGCGGTGGCTCAAGACCCTGGCTGAGCCTCCGATGTCCCCGGGCAGGACCCCAGCAGGCCGGGCACGGACCGCAGCTTGCCCCCTTTGCCGTCCGATGAAGCTCGCACGGTCAGAAAAAGTTTCAAAGTCCCAACGGGGGAGAGAGTGTTGACGGCGAGGGGGCGCTGGCTGCTCCAGGGGCCGGGAGGGAGGCCCTGGAGGTCGGCCTGGGGGTGAGTGGAGCGGCCCCCGTGTGTCCCTGAGCGTCCCCCGGTCTTTGGTCGAGAGGGGGTCTCAGCCGCTAATGTGCCCGCCCGGGTACCTAGGCAGGCCGGCCTGGGGCGAGTGGAGCAGCCCCCGTGTGTCCCTGAGCGTCCCCCGGTCTTTGGTCGAGAGGGGGTCTCAGCCGCTAGTGTGCCCGCCCGGGTACCTAGGGAGGCCGGCCTGGGGCGAGTGGAGCAGCCCCCGTGTGTCCCTGAGTGTCCCCTGGCGTTTGCTGAAGAGGGGGTCTCAGCCGCTAATGTGCCCGCCTGGGTACCTAGGGAGGCCGGCCTGGGGCGAGTGGAGCAGCCCCCGTGTGTCCCCGAGCGCCCCCCGGTCTCTGGTGGAGAGGGGGTCTCAGCCGCTAATGTGCCCGCCTCAGGGAGTCCGGCCTGGGGCGAGTGGAGCAGCCCCCGTGTGTCCCCGAGTGCCCCCCCGGTCTTTGGTGGAGAGGGGGTCTCAGCCGCTAATGTGCCCGCCTCAGGGAGTCCGGCCTGGGGCGAGTGGAGCAGCCCCCGTGTGTCCCTGAGCGTCCCCCGGTCTTTGGTGGAGAGGGGGTCTCAGCCGCTAATGTGCCCGCCTCAGGGAGGCCGGCCTGGGGCGAGTGGAGCAGCCCCCGTGTGTCCCTGAGCGTCCCCCGGTCTCTGGTGGAGAGGGGGCCTCAGCCGCTAATGTGCCCGCCTCAGGGAGGCCGGCCTGGGGCGAGTGGAGCAGCCCCCGTGTGTCCCTGTGTGTCCCCCGGTCTTTGGTGGAGAGGGGGCCTCAGCCGCTAATGTGCCCGCCTCAGGGAGGCCGGCCTGGGGCGAGTGGAGCAGCCCCCGTGTGTCCCTGAGCGTCCCCCGGTCTTTGGTCGAGAGGGGGTCTCAGCCGCTAATGTGCCCGCCTCAGGGAGGCCGGCCTGGGGCGAGTGGAGCAGCCCCCGTGTGTCCCTGAGCGTCCCCCGGTCTTTGGTGGAGAGGGGGCCTCAGCCGCTAATGTGCCCGCCTCAGGGAGGCCGGCCTGGGGCGAGTGGAGCAGCCCCCGTGTGTCCCTGAGCGTCCCCCGGTCTTTGGTCGAGAGGGGGTCTCAGCCGCTAATGTGCCCGCCTCAGGGAGGCCGGCCTGGGGCGAGTGGAGCAGCCCCCGCGTGTCCCTGAGTGTCCCCTGACGTTTGCTGAAGAGGGGGTCTCAGCCGCTAATGTGCCCGCCTCAGGGAGGCCGGCCTGGTGCGAGTGGAGCAGCCCCCGTGTGTCCCTGAGCGCCCCCCGGTCTTTGGTGGAGAGGGGGTCTCAGCCGCTAATGTGCCCGCCCGGGTACCTAGGGAGGCCGGCCTGGGGCGAGTGGAGCAGCCCCCGTGTGTCCCTGAGTGTCCCCCGGTCTTTGGTGGAGAGGGGGTCTCAGCCGCTAATGTGCCCGCCTCAGGGAGTCCGGCCTGGGGCGAGTGGAGCAGCCCCCGTGTATCCCCGAGTGCCCCCCGGTCTTTGGTGGAGAGGGGGTCTCAGCCGCTAATGTGCCCGCCTCAGGGAGTCCGGCCTGGGGCGAGTGGAGCAGCCCCCGTGTGTCCCTGAGCGTCCCCCGGTCATTGGTGGAGAGGGGGTCTCAGCTGCTAATGTGCCCGCCTCAGGGAGGCCGGCCTGGGGCGAGTGGAGCAGCCCCCGTGTGTCCCCGAGCGCCCCCCGGTCTCTGGTGGAGAGGGGGTCTCAGCCGCTAATGTGCCCGCCTCAGGGAGTCCGGCCTGGGGCGAGTGGAGCAGCCCCCGTGTGTCCCCGAGCGCCCCCCGGTCTCTGGTGGAGAGGGGGTCTCAGCCGCTAATGTGCCCGCCTGGGTACCCAGGGAGGCCGGCCTGGGGCGAGTGGAGCAGCCCCCGTGTGTCCCTGAGCGTCCCCCGGTCATTGGTGGAGAGGGGGTCTCAGCTGCTAATGTGCCCGCCTCAGGGAGGCCGGCCTGGGGCGAGTGGAGCAGCCCCCGTGTGTCCCCGAGCGCCCCCCGGTCTCTGGTGGAGAGGGGGTCTCAGCCGCTAATGTGCCCGCCTCAGGGAGTCCGGCCTGGGGCGAGTGGAGCAGCCCCCGTGTGTCCCCGAGCGCCCCCCGGTCTCTGGTGGAGAGGGGGTCTCAGCCGCTAATGTGCCCGCCTCAGGGAGTCCGGCCTGGGGCGAGTGGAGCAGCCCCCGTGTGTCCCCGAGCGCCCCCCGGTCTCTGGTGGAGAGGGGGTCTCAGCCGCTAATGTGCCCGCCCGGGTACCCAGGGAGGCCGGCCTGGGGCGAGTGGAGCAGCCCCCGTGCGTCCCTGAGCGCCCCCCTGGCGTTTGCTCAAGAGGGGGTCCCAGCCGCCAATATGGCCGCCCGGGTACCCGCGGGGGCCGCCCTGGGGCGAGTGGAGCAGCCCCCGTGTGCCCCTGAGCGCCCCCTGGCGTTCGCTGAAGAGGGGGTCTCAGCCGCCAATATGGCCGCCCGGGTGCCCGGGGGAGCGGCCTGGGGTGGCCCTGTGCAGCCTCCGGGCGCCCCTGAGTGTTTTCCAGTATCTGGCCGAGACACCCCCTGACCCTCCGACTGTGTCCGTTTGGAGCGCCTGGTGCCTGGGCACCCCCTGAGTGTTTTTCAGTATCTGGCCGAGACACCCCCTGACCCTCCGACTGTGTCCGTTTTTAGTGCCTGGTGCCTGGGCACAGACCGCGGCAGCTCCCGCTGGCCGCATTGACAGAGTGCTGAAAAAATGACAAAGTCCGAAAATGCCTGAGAACCGGGAAGGGGACAAACCGGCGGCTCCAGGCCGAGCCGGAGTTCCAGGAGGTCGGCATGATTTTGCCGGTTTCCCCATAGGAGGTGCCAAGTTGCCAAAATGGGGGAACTCAAAAAAGCACCCCCGCCAGATGTATGTAGGGGGGCTGGATGGTCGATGGGGAGTGGGTGCCTGGCAGCAGGGGCCACCCCGCGCAGGTGCCCCGGGGGGCCCGCGGGGGGCCCCCGAAGACACCCCCCCCAGCACTCGCTGAAAACCCCGTCCGAGCCGCCCGCGCTGCCCGGAGGGAGTCCCGGGAGGCCGGGCACGGCCCGCAGGTCTCTCCCTCTGCCCCCCGGTGAGGTTTGCACGGGGGGGAAAAGTTTCAAAGTCCCGACGGGGGGCGAGAGACAGTGCGGCGAGGGGTGGCGGGCTGCTCCGCGGACCCGGGGGAAGCCCGGGGAGGGCGGCCTGAGGGCGCGGAGGGCCCCCTGAGAGTGCCTACGGGTAGTAGGTGAGAAACCCTGCCTGTACCTCCCACGGGGCCCGGGCAGGGACCCCGGGAGGCCGGGCAGAGCCCGCAGGTCGCCCCCTTCCCGTCCGATGAAGCTCGCACGGTCAGAAAAGTTTCAAAGTCCCAACGGGGGGAGAGTGTTGACGGCGAGGGGGGTGCAGGCTGCTCCAGGGTCCGGGGGCAGCCCCTGGAGGTCGGCCTGGGGGTGTGGAGGGGCCCCCCTGAGAGCACCCAACAGTAGTTGCTCAAGACCCTGCCTGAGCCTCCGATGTGCCCGGGCATGAACCCCAGGAGGCGGGGAACAGCCGTGGCAGCCCCTGCTGAAGTCCTTGGCAGTTGGCAGAGGCGAGTCTTGGGGAAAAAAACGACAAAGTCCAAACGCTCCAGGCGCCGGCCAGGGGGGCGGACGTGGCTGGCCTGGCCGGCGGGTGCTGCGGCTGCCGGGGCTGAGCCGAGTGTCGATGCATCTCCTGAGAACCGGGAAGGGGACAAACCGGTGGCTCCAGTCCGAGCTGGAGTTCCAGAAGGTCGGCCTGACTCTGGAGGTTTTCCCCCTGGCTTTTCCCCATAGGCCAAAAGGGGGGAAGTCAAAAAAGCACCCCCGGCAGATGTATGCA
>NW_027102257.1:0-85824 GCF_035609145.1 Eleutherodactylus coqui
TAACATTCCATTATGATGTCATAATTCAAAATTCCATTATGATGTCATAATGTAACATTCCATTATGATGTCATAATGCAACATTCCATTATGATGTCATAATGCAACATTCCATTATGATGTCATAATGCAAAATTCCATTATGATGTCATAATGCAACATTCCATTATGATGCCATAATGTAACATTCCATTATGATGTCATAATGCAAAATTCCATTATGATGTCATAATGTGACATTCCATTATGATGTCATAATGTAACATTCCATTATGATGTCATAATGCAGCATTCCATTATGATGTCATAATGTAAAATTCCATTATGATGTCGTAATGCAACATTCCATTATGATGTCATAATGTAAAATTCCATTATGATGTCGTAATGCAACATTCCATTATGATGTCATAATGTAAAATTCCATTATGATGTCATAATGCAACATTCCATTATGATGTCATAATGTAAAATTCCATTATGATGTCATAATGCAACATTCCATTATGATGTCATAATGTAAAATCCCATTAAGATTTCATAATGCAACATTCCATTATGATGTCATAATGCAAAATCCCATTATCATGTCATAATGCAAAATTCCATTATGACGTCATAATGTAAAAATTCCATTACAATGTCATAATGCAAAATTCCATTATGATGTCATAATGTAAAATTCCATTATGATGTCATAATGCAAAATTCCATTATGATGTCATAATGCAAAATTCCATTATGATGTCATAATGTAAAAATTTTATTATGATATCATAATGCAAAATTCCATTATGATGTCATAATGTAAAATTCCATTATGATGTCATAATGTAAAATTCCATTATGATGTCATAATGCAAAATTCCATTATGATGTCATAATGTAAAAATTCCATTATGATGTCATAATGTAAAATTCCATTATGATGTCATAATGCAAAATTCCATTATGATGTCATAATGTAAAATTCCATTATGATGTCATAATGTAAAAATTCCATTATGATGTCATAATGCAAAATTCCATTATGATGTCATAATGCAACATTCCATTATGATGTCATAATGCAAAATTCCATTATGATGTCATAATGTAAACATTTTATTATGATATCATAATGCAAAATTCCATTATGATGTCATAATGTAAAATTCCATTATGATGTCATAATGTAAAATTCCATTATGATGTCATAATGCAAAATTCCATTATGATGTCATAATGTAAAAATTCCATTATGATGGCATAATGCAAAATTCCATTATGATGTCATAATGTAAAATTCCATTACGATGTCATAATGTAACATTCCATTATGATGTCATAATGCAAAATTCCATTATGATGTCATAATGTGACATTCCATTATGATGTCATAATGTAACATTCCATTATGATGTCATAATGCAGCATCCCATTATGATGTCATAATGCAAAATTCCATTATGATGACATAATGTAAAAATTCCATTATGATGTCATAATGCAAAATGCCATTATGATGTAAATAATGCAAAATTCCATTATGATGTCATAATGTAAAAAATCCATTATGATGTCATAATGCAAAATGCCATTATGATGTCATAATGTAAAATTCCATTATGGTGTCATAATGTAACATTCCATTATGATGTCATAATTCAAAATTCCATTATGATGTCATAATGTAACATTCCATTATGATGTCATAATGCAACATTCCATTATGATGTCATAATGCAACATTCCATTATGATGTCATAATGCAAAATTCCATTATGATGTCATAATGCAACATTCCATTATGATGCCATAATGCAACATTCCATTATGATGTCATAATGCAAAATTCCATTATGATGTCATAATGCAAAATTCCATTATGATGTCATAATGCAAAATTCCATTATGATGTCATAATGCAACATTCTATTATGAAGTCATAATGTAACATTCCATTATGATGTCATAATGCAAAATTCCATTATGATGTCATAATGCAACATTCCATTATGATGTCATAATGCAACATTCCATTATGATGTCATAATGTAAAAATGCCATTATGATGTCATAATGCAACATTCCGTTATGATGTCATAATGTAAAAATTCTATTATGATGTCATAATGTAAAAATTCAGTTATGATGTCATAATGCAAAATGCCATTATGATGTTATAATGTAAAAATTGAATTATGATGTCATAATGCAAAATTCCATTATGATGTCATAATGTAACATTCCATTATGATGTCATAATGCAAAATTCCATTATGATGTCATAATGCAAAATTCCATTATGATGTCATAATGCAACATTCCATTATGATGTCATAATGCAAAATTCCATTATGATGTCATAATGTAAAAATTCCATTATGATGTCATAATGCAAAATTCCATTATGATGACATAATGTAAAAATTCCATTATGATGTCATAATGCAAAATTCCATTATGATGTCATAATGTAAAAATTCTATTATGATGTCATAATGCAAAATTCCATTATGATGTCATAATGTAAAAATTCAATTATGATGTCATAATGCAAAATGCCATTGAGATGTCATAATGTAAAAATTGAATTATGATGAAATAATGTAACATTCCATTATGATGGCCTAATGCAAAATTCCATTATGATGTCATAATGCAAAATTCCATTATGATGTCATAATGCAACATTCCATTATGATGTCATAATGCAAAATTCCATTATGATGTCATAATGTAAAAATTCCATTATGATGTCATAATGCAAAATTCCACTATGATGTCATAATGTAAAATTCCATTATGATGTCATAATGCAACATTCCATTATGATGTCATAATGTAAAATTCCATTATGATGTCATAATGCAACATTCCATTATGATATCATAATGTAAAAATTCCATTATGATGTCATAATGCAACATTCCATTATGATGTCATAATGCAACATTCTATTATGAAATCATAATGTAACATTCCATTATGATGTCATAATGCAAAATTCCATTATGATGTCATAATGCAACATTCCATTATGATGTCATAATGCAACATTCCATTATGATGTCATAATGTAAAAATGCCATTATGATGTCATAATGCAACATTCCGTTATGATGTCATAATGTAAAAATTCCATTATGATGTCATAATGCAACATTCAGTTATGATGTCATAATGCAAAATTCCATTATGATGTCATAATGTAAAAATTCCATTATGATGTCATAATGCAAAATTCCATTATGATGTCATAATGTAAAAATTCTATTATGATGTCATAATGTAAAAATTCAGTTATGATGTCATAATGCAAAATGCCATTATGATGTCATAATGTAAAAATTGAATTATGATGTCATAATGCAAAATTCCATTATGATGTCATAATGCAAAATTCCATTATGATGTCATAATGCAAAATTCCATTATGATGTCATAATGCAACATTCCATTATGATGTCATAATGCAAAATTCCATTATGATGTCATAATGTAAAAATTCCATTATGATGTCATAATGTAAAAATTCCATTATGATGTCATAATGCAAAATTCCATTATGATGACATAATGTAAAAATTCCATTATGATGTCATAATGCAAAATTCCATTATGATGTCATAATGTAAAAATTCTATTATGATGTCATAATGCAAAATTCCATTATGATGTCATAATGTAAAAATTCAATTATGATGTCATAATGCAAAATGCCATTGAGATGTCATAATGTAAAAATTGAATTATGATGTCATAATGTAACATTCCATTATGATGGCCTAATGCAAAATTCCATTATGATGTCATAATGTAAAATTCCATTTTGATGTCATAATGCAACATTCCATTATGATGTCATAATGCAAAATTCCATTATGATGTCATAATGTAAAAATTCCATTATGATGTCATAATGCAAAATTCCACTATGATGTCATAATGTAAAATTCCATTATGATGTCATAATGCAACATTCCATTATGATGTCATAATGTAAAATTCCATTATGATGTCATAATGCAACATTCCATTATGATGTCATAATGTAAAATTCCATTATGATGTCATAATGCAACATTCCATTATGATGTCATAATGTAAAAATTCCATTATGATGCCATAATGCAAAATGCCATTATGATGTCATAATGTAAAAATTGAATTGTGATGTCATAATGCAAAATTCCATTATGATGTCATAATGTAACATTCCATTATGATGTCATAATGCAAAATTCCATTATGATGTCATAATGCAAAATTCCATTATGATGTCATAATGCAACATTCCATTATGATGTCATAATGCAAAATTCCATTATGATGTCATAATGTAAAAATTCCATTATGATGTCATAATGCAAAATTCCATTATGATGACATAATGTAAAAATTCCATTATGATGTCATAATGCAAAATTCCATTATGATGTCATAATGTAACATTCCATTATGATGTCATAATGCAAAATTCCATTATGATGTCATAATGCAAAATTCCATTATGATGTCATAATGCAACATTCCATTATGATGTCATAATGCAAAATTCCATTATGATGTCATAATGTAAAAATTCCATTATGATGTCATAATGCAAAATTCCATTATGATGACATAATGTAAAAATTCCATTATGATGTCATAATGCAACATTCCATTATGATGTCATAATGTAAAAATTCCATTATGATGCCATAATGCAAAATGCCATTATGATGTCATAATGTAAAAATTGAATTGTGATGTCATAATGCAAAATTCCATTATGATGTCATAATGTAACATTCCATTATGATGTCATAATGCAAAATTCCATTATGATGTCATAATGCAAAATTCCATTATGATGTCATAATGCAACATTCCATTATGATGTCATAATGCAAAATTCCATTATGATGTCATAATGTAAAAATTCCATTATGATGTCATAATGCAAAATTCCATTATGATGACATAATGTAAAAATTCCATTATGATGTCATAATGCAAAATTCTATTATGATGTCATAATGTAAAAATTCTATTATGATGTCATAATGCAAAATTCCATTATGATGTCATAATGTAAAAATTCAATTATGATGTCATAATGCAAAATGCCATTGAGATGTCATAATGTAAAAATTGAATTATGATGAAATAATGTAACATTCCATTATGATGGCCTAATGCAAAATTCCATTATGATGTCATAATGCAACATTCCATTATGATGTCATAATGTAAAAATTCCATTATGATGTCATAATGCAACATTCCATTATGATGTCATAATGCAACATTCTATTATGAAGTCATAATGTAACATTCCATTATGATGTCATAATGCAAAATTCCATTATGATGTCATAATGCAACATTCCATTATGATGTCATAATGCAACATTCCATTATGATGTCATAATGTAAAAATGCCATTAT
Source organism: Eleutherodactylus coqui (assembly GCF_035609145.1). Lineage (NCBI taxonomy): Eukaryota > Metazoa > Chordata > Amphibia > Anura > Eleutherodactylidae > Eleutherodactylus > Eleutherodactylus coqui. Next base: position 5,419 of record NW_027102257.1, read on the forward strand.
GATGTCATAATGCAACATTCCGTTATGATGTCATAATGTAAAAATTCCATTATGATGTCATAATGCAAAATTCCATTATGATGTCATAATGTAAAAATTCTATTATGATGTCATAATGTAAAAATTCAGTTATGATGTCATAATGCAAAATGCCATTATGATGTCATAATGTAAAAATTGAATTATGATGTCATAATGCAAAATTCCATTATGATGTCATAATGCAAAATTCCATTATGATGTCATAATGCAAAATTCCATTATGATGTCATAATGCAACATTCCATTATGATGTCATAATGCAAAATTCCATTATGATGTCATAATGTAAAAATTCCATTATGATGTCATAATGCAAAATTCCATTATGATGACATAATGTAAAAATTCCATTATGATGTCATAATGTAAAAATTCCATTATGATGTCATAATGCAAAATTCCATTATGATGACATAATGTAAAAATTCCATTATGATGTCATAATGTAAAAATTCTATTATGATGTCATAATGCAAAATTCCATTATGATGTCATAATGTAAAAATTCAATTATGATGTGATAATGCAAAATGCCATTGAGATGTCATAATGTAAAAATTGAATTATGATGTCATAATGTAACATTCCATTATGATGGCCTAATGCAAAATTCCATTATGATGTCATAATGCAAAATTCCATTTTGATGTCAAAATGCAACATTCCATTATGATGTCATAATGCAAAATTCCATTATGATGTCATAATGTAAAAATTCCATTATGATGTCATAATGCAAAATTCCATTATGATTTCATAATGTAAAAATTCCATTATGATGTCATAATGCAAAATTCCTCTATGATGTCATAATGTAAAATTCCATTATGATGTCATAATGCAACATTCCATTATGATGTCATAATGTAAAATTCCATTATGATGTCATAATGCAACATTCCATTATGATGTCATAATGTAAAATTCCATTATGATTTCATAATGCAACATTCCATTATGATGTCATAATGTAAAAATTCCATTATGATGTCATAATGCAACATTCCATTATGATGTCATAATGTAAAAATAGAATTATTATGTCATAATGCAAAATTTCATTATGATGTCATAATGTAACATTCCATTTTGATGTCATAATGCAACATTCCAATATGATGTCATAATGTAAAAATTCCATTATGATGTCATAATGCAAAATTCCATTATGATGTCATAATGTAAAAATTCCATTATGATGTCATAATGCAAAATTCCATTATGATGTCATAATGCAACATTCCATTATGATGTCATAATGCAACATTCTATTATGAAGTCATAATGTAACATTCCATTATGATGTCATAATGCAAAATTCCATTATGATGTCATAATGCAACATTCCATTATGATGTCATAATGCAACATTCCATTATGATGTCATAATGTAAAAATTCCATTATGATGTCATAATGCAACATTCCGTTATGATGTCATAATGTAAAAATTCCATTATGATGTCATAATGCAAAATTCCATTATGATGTCATAATGTAAAAATTCTATTATGATGTCATAATGTAAAAATTCAGTTATGATGTCATAATGCAAAATGCCATTATGATGTCATAATGTAAAAATTGAATTATGATGTCATAATGCAAAATTCCATTATGATGTCATAATGCAAAATTCCATTATGATGTCATAATGCAAAATTCCATTATGATGTCATAATGCAACATTCCATTATGATGTCATAATGCAAAATTCCATTATGATGTCATAATGTAAAAATTCCATTATGATGTCATAATGCAAAATTCCATTATGATGACATAATGTAAAAATTCCATTATGATGTCATAATGTAAAAATTCCATTATGATGTCATAATGCAAAATTCCATTATGATGTCATAATGTAAAAATTCCATTATGATGTCATAATGCAAAATTCCATAATGATGTCATAATGCAAAATTCCATTATGATGTCATAATGTAAAAATTCCATTATGATGTCATAATGTAAAAATTGAATTATGATGTCATAATGCAAAATTCCATTATGATGTCATAATGCAAAATTCCATTATGATGTCATAATGCAAAATTCCATTATGATGTCATAATGCAACATTCCATTATGATGTCATAATGCAAAATTCCATTATGATGTCATAATGTAAAAATTCCATTATGATGTCATAATGCAAAATTCCATTATGATGTCATAATGCAAAATTCCATTATGATGTCATAATGTAAAAATTCCATTATGATGTCTTAATGCAAAATTCCATTATGATGTCATAATGTAAAAATTCCATTATGATGTCATAATGTAAAAATTCCATTATGATGTCATAATGCAAAATTCCATAATGATGTCATAATGCAAAATTCCATTATGATGTCATAATGTAAAAATTCCATTATGATGTCATAATGCAAAATGCAATTATGATGTAAATAATGCAAAATTCCATTATGATGTCATAATGTAAAAAATCCATTATGATGTCATAATGCAAAATGCCATTATGATGTCATAATGTAAAATTCCATTATGGTGTCATAATGTAACATTCCATTATGATGTCATAATTCAAAATTCCATTATGATGTCATAATGTAACATTCCATTATGATGTCATAATGCAACATTCCATTATGATGTCATAATGCAACATTCCATTATGATGTCATAATGCAAAATTCCATTATGATGTCATAATGCAACATTCCATTATGATGCCATAATGCAACATTCCATTATGATGTCATAATGCAAAATTCCATTATGATGTCATAATGCAAAATTCCATTATGATGTCATAATGCAAAATTCCATTATGATGTCATAATGCAACATTCTATTATGAAGTCATAATGTAACATTCCATTATGATGTCATAATGCAAAATTCCATTATGATGTCATAATGCAACATTCCATTATGATGTCATAATGCAACATTCCATTATGATGTCATAATGTAAAAATGCCATTATGATGTCATAATGCAACATTCCGTTATGATGTCATAATGTAAAAATTCCATTATGATGTCATAATGCAACATTCCGTTATGATGTCATAATGCAAAATTCCATTATGATGTCATAATGTAAAAATTCCATTATGATGTCATAATGCAAAATTCCATTATGATGTCATAATGTAAAAATTATATTATGATGTCATAATGTAAAAATTCAGTTATGATGTCATAATGCAAAATGCCATTATGATGTCATAATGTAAAAATTGAATTATGATGTCATAATGCAAAATTCCATTATGATGTCATAATGTAACATTCCATTATGATGTCATAATGCAAAATTCCATTATGATGTCATAATGCAAAATTCCATTATGATGTCATAATGCAACATTCCATTATGATGTCATAATGCAAAATTCCATTATGATGTCATAATGTAAAAATTCCATTATGATGTCATAATGCAAAATTCCATTATGATGTCATAATGCAAAATTCCATTATGATGACATAATGTAAAAATTCCATTATGATGTCATAATGTAAAAATTCTATTATGTCATAATGCAAAATTCCATTATGATGTCATAATGTAAAAATTGAATTATGATGTCATAATGCAAAATGCCATTGAGATGTCATAATGTAAAAATTGAATTATGATGAAATAATGTAACATTCCATTATGATGGCCTAATGCAAAATTCCATTATGATGTCATAATGCAAAATTCCATTATGATGTCATAATGCAACATTCCATTATGATGTCATAATGCAAAATTCCATTATGATGTCATAATGTAAAAATTCCATTATGATGTCATAATGCAAAATTCCATTATGATTTCATAATGTAAAAATTCCATTATGATGTCATAATGCAAAATTCCACTATGATGTCATAATGTAAAATTCCATTATGATGTCATAATGCAACATTCCATTATGATGTCATAATGTAAAATTCCATTATGATGTCATAATGCAACATTCCATTATGATGTCATAATGTAAAAATTCCATTATGATGTCATAATGCAACATTCCATTATGATGTCATAATGCAACATTCTATTATGAAGTCATAATGTAACATTCCATTATGATGTCATAATGCAAAATTCCATTATGATGTCATAATGCAACATTCTATTATGATGTCATAATGCAACATTCCATTATGATGTCATAATGTAAAAATGCCATTATGATGTCATAATGCAACATTCCGTTATGATGTCATAATGTAAAAATTCCATTATGATGTCATAATGCAACATTCAGTTATGATGTCATAATGCAAAATTCCATTATGATGTCATAATGTAAAAATTCCATTATGATGTCATAATGCAAAATTCCATTATGATGTCATAATGTAAAAATTCTATTATGATGTCATAATGTAAAAATTCAGTTATGATGTCATAATGCAAAATGCCATTATGATGTCATAATGTAAAAATTGAATTATGATGTCATAATGCAAAATTCCATTATGATGTCATAATGCAAAATTCCATTATGATGTCATAATGCAACATTCCATTATGATGTCATAATGCAAAATTCCATTATGATGTCATAATGCAAAATGCCATTATGATGTCATAATGTAAAAATTGAATTATGATGTCATAATGCAAAATTCCACTATGATGTCATAATGTAAAATTCCATTATGATGTCATAATGCAAAATTCCATTATGATGTCATAATGTAAAAATTCCATTATGATGTCATAATGCAAAATTCCATTATGATTTCATAATGTAAAAATTCCATTATGATGTCATAATGCAAAATTCCACTATGATGTCATAATGTAAAATTCCATTATGATGTCATAATGCAAAATTCCATTATGATGTCATAATGTAAAATTCCATTATGATGTCATAATGCAAAATGCCATTGAGATGTCATAATGTAAAAATTGAATTATGATGAAATAATGTAACATTCCATTATGATGGCCTAATGCAAAATTCCATTATGATGTCATAATGCAACATTCCATTATGATGTCATAATGTAAAAATTCCATTATGATGTCATAATGCAACATTCCATTATGATGTCATAATGCAACATTCTATTATGAAGTCATAATGTAACATTCCATTATGATGTCATAATGCAAAATTCCATTATGATGTCATAATGCAACATTCCATTATGATGTCATAATGCAACATTCCATTATGATGTCATAATGTAAAAATGCCATTATGATGTCATAATGCAACATTCCGTTATGATGTCATAATGTAAAAATTCCATTATGATGTCATAATGCAAAATTCCATTATGATGTCATAATGTAAAAATTCTATTATGATGTCATAATGTAAAAATTCAGTTATGATGTCATAATGCAAAATGCCATTATGATGTCATAATGTAAAAATTGAATTATGATGTCATAATGCAAAATTCCATTATGATGTCATAATGCAAAATTCCATTATGATGTCATAATGCAAAATTCCATTATGATGTCATAATGCAACATTCCATTATGATGTCATAATGCAAAATTCCATTATGATGTCATAATGTAAAAATTCCATTATGATGTCATAATGCAAAATTCCATTATGATGACATAATGTAAAAATTCCATTATGATGTCATAATGTAAAAATTCCATTATGATGTCATAATGCAAAATTCCATTATGATGACATAATGTAAAAATTCCATTATGATGTCATAATGTAAAAATTCTATTATGATGTCATAATGCAAAATTCCATTATGATGTCATAATGTAAAAATTCAATTATGATGTGATAATGCAAAATGCCATTGAGATGTCATAATGTAAAAATTGAATTATGATGTCATAATGTAACATTCCATTATGATGGCCTAATGCAAAATTCCATTATGATGTCATAATGCAAAATTCCATTTTGATGTCAAAATGCAACATTCCATTATGATGTCATAATGCAAAATTCCATTATGATGTCATAATGTAAAAATTCCATTATGATGTCATAATGCAAAATTCCATTATGATTTCATAATGTAAAAATTCCATTATGATGTCATAATGCAAAATTCCTCTATGATGTCATAATGTAAAATTCCATTATGATGTCATAATGCAACATTCCATTATGATGTCATAATGTAAAATTCCATTATGATGTCATAATGCAACATTCCATTATGATGTCATAATGTAAAATTCCATTATGATTTCATAATGCAACATTCCATTATGATGTCATAATGTAAAAATTCCATTATGATGTCATAATGCAACATTCCATTATGATGTCATAATGTAAAAATAGAATTATTATGTCATAATGCAAAATTTCATTATGATGTCATAATGTAACATTCCATTTTGATGTCATAATGCAACATTCCAATATGATGTCATAATGTAAAAATTCCATTATGATGTCATAATGCAAAATTCCATTATGATGTCATAATGTAAAAATTCCATTATGATGTCATAATGCAAAATTCCATTATGATGTCATAATGCAACATTCCATTATGATGTCATAATGCAACATTCCATTATGATGTCATAATGCAACATTCTATTATGAAGTCATAATGTAACATTCCATTATGATGTCATAATGCAAAATTCCATTATGATGTCATAATGCAACATTCCATTATGATGTCATAATGCAACATTCCATTATGATGTCATAATGTAAAAATGCCATTATGATGTCATAATGCAACATTCCGTTATGATGTCATAATGTAAAAATTCCATTATGATGTCATAATGCAACATTCAGTTATGATGTCATAATGCAAAATTCCATTATGATGTCATAATGTAAAAATTCCATTATGATGTCATAATGCAAAATTCCATTATGATGTCATAATGTAAAAATTCTATTATGATGTCATAATGTAAAAATTCAGTTATGATGTCATAATGCAAAATGCCATTATGATGTCATAATGTAAAAATTGAATTATGATGTCATAATGCAAAATTCCATTATGATGTCATAATGCAAAATTCCATTATGATGTCATAATGCAAAATTCCATTATGATGTCATAATGCAACATTCCATTATGATGTCATAATGCAAAATTCCATTATGATGTCATAATGCAAAATGCCATTATGATGTCATAATGTAAAAATTGAATTATGATGTCATAATGCAAAATTCCACTATGATGTCATAATGTAAAATTCCATTATGATGTCATAATGCAAAATTCCATTATGATGTCATAATGTAAAAATTCCATTATGATGTCATAATGCAAAATTCCATTATGATTTCATAATGTAAAAATTCCATTATGATGTCATAATGCAAAATTCCACTATGATGTCATAATGTAAAATTCCATTATGATGTCATAATGCAAAATTCCATTATGATGTCATAATGTAACATTCCATTATGATGTCATAATGCAAAATTCCATTATGATGTCATAATGCAAAATTCCATTATGATGTCATAATGCAACATTCCATTATGATGTCATAATGCAAAATTCCATTATGATGTCATAATGTAAAAATTCCATTATGATGTCATAATGCAAAATTCCATTATGATGACATAATGTAAAAATTCCATTATGATGTCATAATGCAAAATTCCATTATGATGTCATAATGTAAAAATTCTATTATGATGTCATAATGCAAAATTCCATTATGATGTCATAATGTAAAAATTCAATTATGATGTCATAATGCAAAATGCCATTGAGATGTCATAATGTAAAAATTGAATTATGATGAAATAATGTAACATTCCATTATGATGGCCTAATGCAAAATTCCATTATGATGTCATAATGCAAAATTCCATTATGATGTCATAATGCAACATTCCATTATGATGTCATAATGCAAAATTCCATTATGATGTCATAATGTAAAATTCCATTATGATGTCATAATGCAACATTCCATTATGATGTCATAATGTAAAATTCCATTATGATGTCATAATGCAACATTCCATTATGATGTCATAATGTTAAAATTCCATTATGATGTCATAATGCAACATTCCGTTATGATGTCATAATGCAACATTCCGTTATGATGTCATAATGCAAAATTCCATTATGATGTCATAATGTAAAAATTCCATTATGATGTCATAATGCAAAATTCCATTATGATGTCATAATGTAAAAATTCTATTCTGATGTCATAATGCAAAATTCCATTATGATGTCATAATGTAAAAATTCAATTATGATGTCATAATGCAAAAAGCCATTGAGATGTCATAATGTTTAAAATTGAATCATGATGTCATAATGCAAAATTCCATTATGATGTCATAATGTAACATTCCATTATGATGGCCTAATGCAAAATTCCATTATGATGTCATAATGCAAAATTCCATTATGATGTCATAATGCAACTTTCTATTATGATGTCATAATGCAAAATTCCATTATGATGTCATAATGTAAAAATTCCATTATGATGTCATAATGCAAAATTCCATTATGATGTCATAACGTAAAAATTCCATTATGATGTCATAATGCAAAATTCCATTATGATGTCATAATGTAAAATTCCATTATGATGTCATAATGCAACATTCCATTATGATGTCATAATGTAAAATTCCATTATGATGTCATAATGCAACATTCCATTATGATGTCATAATGTAAAAATTCCATTATGATGTCATAATGCAACATTCCATTATGATGTCATAATGTAAAAATTTCATTATGATGTCATAATGCAAAATTCCATTATGATGTCATAATGTAAAAGTTCTATTATGATGTCATAATGCAAAATGCCATTATGATGTCATAATGTAAAAATTCCATTATGATGTCATAATGCAAAATGCCATTATGATGTCATAATGTAAAAATTGAATTATGATGTCATAATGCAAAATTTCATTATGATGTCATAATGTAACATTCCATTATGATGTCATAATGCAACATTCCATTATGATGTCATAATGTAAAAATTCCATTATGATGTCATAATGCAAAAATCCATTATGATGTCATAATGTAAAAATTCCATTATGATGTCATAATGCAAAATTCCATTTTGATGTCATAATGTAAAAATTCCATTATGATGTCTTAATGCAAAATTCCATTATGATGTCATAATGTAAAAATTCTATTATGATGTCATAATGCAAAATTCCATTATGATGTCATAATGTAAAAATTTCATTATGATGTCATAATGCAAAATTCCATAATGATGTCATAATGCAAAATTCCATTATGATGTCATAATGTAAAAATTCCATTATGATGTCATAATGCAAAATTCCATTATGATTTCATAATGTAAAAATTCCATTATGATGTCATAATGCAAAATTCCACTATGATGTCATAATGTAAAATTCCATTATGATGTCATAATGCAACATTCCATTATGATGTCATAATGTAAAATTCCATTATGATGTCATAATGCAACATTCCATTATGATGTCATAATGTAAAATTCCATTATGATGTCATAATGCAACATTCCATTATGATGTCATAATGTAAAAATTCCATTATGATGTCATAATGCAACATTCCATTATGATGTCATAATGTAAAAATTTAATTATGATGTCATAATGCAAAATTTCATTATGATGTCATAATGTAACATGCCATTATGATGTCATAATGCAACATTCCAATATGATGTCATAATGTAAAAATTCCATTATGATGTCATAATGCAAAATTCCATTATGATGTCATAATGTAAAAATTCCATTATGATGTCATAATGCAAAATTCCATTATGATGTCATAATGTAAAAATTCCATTATGATGCCTTAATCCAAAATTCCATTATGATGTCATAATGTAAAAATTCTATTATGATGTCATAATGCAAAATACCATTATGATGTCATATGGTAAAAATTCCATTATGATGTCATAATGCAAAATTCCATAATGATGTCATAATGCAAAATTCCATTATGATGTCATAATGTAAAAATTCCATTATGATGTCATAATGCAAAATGCCATTATGATGTAAATAATGCAAAATTCCATTATGATGTCATAATGTAAAAATTCCATTATGATGTCATAATGCAAAATGTCATTATGATGTCATAATGTAAAATTCCATTATGGTGTCATAATGTAACATTCCATTATGATGTCATAATTCAAAATTCCATTATGATGTCATAATGTAACATTCCATTATGATGTCATAATGCAACATTCCATTATGATGTCATAATGCAACATTCCATTATGATGTCATAATGTAAAAATTCCATTATGATGTCATAATGCAACATTCCATTATGATGCCATAATGCAACATTCCATTATGATGTCATAATGCAACATTCTATTATGAAGTCATAATGTAACATTCCATAATGATGTCATAATGCAAAATTCCATTATGATGTCATAATGCAACATTCCATTATGACGTCATAATGCAAAATTCCATAATGATGTCATAATGCAAAATTCCATTATGATGTCATAATGTAAAAATTCCATTATGATGTCATAATGCAACATTCCGTTATGATGTCATAATGCAACATTCCGTTATGATGTCATAATGCAAAATTCCATTATGATGTCATAATGTAAAAATTCCATTATGATGTCATAATGCAAAATTCCATTATGATGTCATAATGTAAAAATTCTATTATGATGTCATAATGCAAAATTCCATTATGATGTCATAATGCAAAAAGCCATTGAGATGTCATAATGTTTAAAATTGAATTATGATGTCATAATGCAAAATTCCATTATGATGTCATAATGCAACATTCCATTATGATGGCCTAATGCAAAATTCCATTATGATGTCATAATGCAAAATTCCATTATGATGTCATAATGCAACATTCCATTATGATGTCATAATGCAAAATTCCATTATGATGTCATAATGTAAAAATCCATTATGGTGTCATAATGTAACATTCCATTATGATGTCATAATGTAAAAATTTCATTATGATGTCATAATGCAAAATTCCATTATGATGTCATAATGTAAAAGTTCTATTATGATGTCATAATGCAAAATGCCATTATGATGTCATAATGTAAAAATTCCATTATGATGTCATAATGCAAAATGCCATCATGATGTCATAATGTAAAAATTGAATTATGATGTCATAATGCAAAATTTCATTATGATGTCATAATGTAACATTCCATTATGATGTCATAATGCAACATTCCATTATGATGTCATAATGTAAAAATTCCATTATGATGTCATAATGCAAAATTCCATTATGATGTCATAATTAGAGATGAGCGAACACGTTCGGCTCCGCCCCTTTTTCGCCCGAACACCGAACTTTGCGAACACTTCAGTGTTCGGGCGAAAAAGTTCGGGGGCCGCCGTGGCAGCGCGGGGGGTGCGGCGGGGAGTGGGGGGGAGAGGGAGAGAGAGAGGGCTCCCCCCTGTTCCCCGCTACTGCCGCCCGCGCCGCCGCGCATCTCCCCGCCCCCCGGCGGCACCCGGACACTTACGCGCGAACACTGCAGTGTTCGGCAAAGCCGGTGTCCGGGTGCGGATGTGTCCGTAACGGACACGTTCGCTCATCCCTAGTCATAATGTAAAAATTCCATTATGATGTCATAATGCAAAATTCCATTATGATGTCTTAATGTAAAAATTCCATTATGATGTCTTAATGCAAAATTCCATTATGATGTCATAATGTAAAAATTCCATTATGATGTCATAATGTAAAAATTCCATTATGATGTCATAATGCAAAATTCCATAATGATGTCATAATGCAAAATTCCATTATGATGTCATAATGTAAAAATTCCATTATGATGTCATAATGCAAAATGCCATTATGATGTAAATAATGCAAAATTCCATTATGATGTCATAATGTAAAAAATCCATTATGATGTCATAATGCAAAATGCCATTATGATGTCATAATGTAAAATTCCATTATGGTGTCATAATGTAACATTCCATTATGATGTCATAATTCAAAATTCCATTATGATGTCATAATGTAACATTCCATTATGATGTCATAATGCAACATTCCATTATGATGTCATAATGCAACATTCCATTATGATGTCATAATGCAACATTCCATTATGATGTCATAATGTAAAAATGCCATTATGATGTCATAATGCAACATTCCGTTATGATGTCATAATGTAAAAATTCCATTATGATGTCATAATGCAAAATTCCATTATGATGTCATAATGTAAAAATTCTATTATGATGTCATAATGTAAAAATTCAGTTATGATGTCATAATGCAAAATGCCATTATGATGTCATAATGTAAAAATTGAATTATGATGTCATAATGCAAAATTCCATTATGATGTCATAATGCAAAATTCCATTATGATGTCATAATGCAAAATTCCATTATGATGTCATAATGCAACATTCCATTATGATGTCATAATGCAAAATTCCATTATGATGTCATAATGTAAAAATTCCATTATGATGTCATAATGCAAAATTCCATTATGATGACATAATGTAAAAATTCCATTATGATGTCATAATGTAAAAATTCCATTATGATGTCATAATGCAAAATTCCATTATGATGTCATAATGTAAAAATTCCATTATGATGTCATAATGCAAAATTCCATAATGATGTCATAATGCAAAATTCCATTATGATGTCATAATGTAAAAATTCCATTATGATGTCATAATGTAAAAATTGAATTATGATGTCATAATGCAAAATTCCATTATGATGTCATAATGCAAAATTCCATTATGATGTCATAATGCAAAATTCCATTATGATGTCATAATGCAACATTCCATTATGATGTCATAATGCAAAATTCCATTATGATGTCATAATGTAAAAATTCCATTATGATGTCATAATGCAAAATTCCATTATGATGTCATAATGCAAAATTCCATTATGATGTCATAATGTAAAAATTCCATTATGATGTCTTAATGCAAAATTCCATTATGATGTCATAATGTAAAAATTCCATTATGATGTCATAATGTAAAAATTCCATTATGATGTCATAATGTAAAAATTCCATTATGATGTCATAATGCAAAATTCCATAATGATGTCATAATGCAAAATTCCATTATGATGTCATAATGTAAAAATTCCATTATGATGTCATAATGCAAAATGCAATTATGATGTAAATAATGCAAAATTCCATTATGATGTCATAATGTAAAAAATCCATTATGATGTCATAATGCAAAATGCCATTATGATGTCATAATGTAAAATTCCATTATGGTGTCATAATGTAACATTCCATTATGATGTCATTATTCAAAATTCCATTATGATGTCATAATGTAACATTCCATTATGATGTCATAATGCAACATTCCATTATGATGTCATAATGCAACATTCCATTATGATGTCATAATGCAAAATTCCATTATGATGTCATAATGCAACATTCCATTATGATGCCATAATGCAACATTCCATTATGATGTCATAATGCAAAATTCCATTATGATGTCATAATGCAAAATTCCATTATGATGTCATAATGCAAAATTCCATTATGATGTCATAATGCAACATTCTATTATGAAGTCATAATGTAACATTCCATTATGATGTCATAATGCAAAATTCCATTATGATGTCATAATGCAACATTCCATTATGATGTCATAATGCAACATTCCATTATGATGTCATAATGTAAAAATGCCATTATGATGTCATAATGCAACATTCCGTTATGATGTCATAATGTAAAAATTCCATTATGATGTCATAATGCAACATTCCGTTATGATGTCATAATGCAAAATTCCATTATGATGTCATAATGTAAAAATTCCATTATGATGTCATAATGCAAAATTCCATTATGATGTCATAATGTAAAAATTCTATTATGATGTCATAATGTAAAAATTCAGTTATGATGTCATAATGCAAAATGCCATTATGATGTCATAATGTAAAAATTGAATTATGATGTCATAATGCAAAATTCCATTATGATGTCATAATGTAACATTCCATTATGATGTCATAATGCAAAATTCCATTATGATGTCATAATGCAAAATTCCATTATGATGTCATAATGCAACATTCCATTATGATGTCATAATGCAAAATTCCATTATGATGTCATAATGTAAAAATTCCATTATGATGTCATAATGCAAAATTCCATTATGATGACATAATGTAAAAATTCCATTATGATGTCATAATGCAAAATTCCATTATGATGTCATAATGTAAAAATTCTATTATGTCATAATGCAAAATTCCATTATGATGTCATAATGTAAAAATTCAATTATGATGTCATAATGCAAAATGCCATTGAGATGTCATAATGTAAAAATTGAATTATGATGAAATAATGTAACATTCCATTATGATGGCCTAATGCAAAATTCCATTATGATGTCATAATGCAAAATTCCATTATGATGTCATAATGCAACATTCCATTATGATGTCATAATGCAAAATTCCATTATGATGTCATAATGTAAAAATTCCATTATGATGTCATAATGCAAAATTCCATTATGATTTCATAATGTAAAAATTCCATTATGATGTCATAATGCAAAATTCCACTATGATGTCATAATGTAAAATTCCATTATGATGTCATAATGCAACATTCCATTATGATGTCATAATGTAAAATACCATTATGATGTCATAATGCAACATTCCATTATGATGTCATAATGTAAAAATTCCATTATGATGTCATAATGCAACATTCCATTATGATGTCATAATGCAACATTCTATTATGAAGTCATAATGTAACATTCCATTATGATGTCATAATGCAAAATTCCATTATGATGTCATAATGCAACATTCTATTATGATGTCATAATGCAACATTCCGTTATGATGTCATAATGTAAAAATTCCATTATGATGTCATAATGCAACATTCAGTTATGATGTCATAATGCAAAATTCCATTATGATGTCATAATGTAAAAATTCCATTATGATGTCATAATGCAAAATTCCATTATGATGTCATAATGTAAAAATTCTATTATGATGTCATAATGTAAAAATTCAGTTATGATGTCATAATGCAAAATGCCATTATGATGTCATAATGTAAAAATTGAATTATGATGTCATAATGCAAAATTCCATTATGATGTCATAATGCAAAATTCCATTATGATGTCATAATGCAAAATTCCATTATGATGTCATAATGCAACATTCCATTATGATGTCATAATGCAAAATTCCATTATGATGTCATAATGCAAAATGCCATTATGATGTCATAATGTAAAAATTGAATTATGATGTCATAATGCAAAATTCCACTATGATGTCATAATGTAAAATTCCATTATGATGTCATAATGCAAAATTCCATTATGATGTCATAATGTAAAAATTCCATTATGATGTCATAATGCAAAATTCCATTATGATTTCATAATGTAAAAATTCCATTATGATGTCATAATGCAAAATTCCACTATGATGTCAT
This sequence comes from Eleutherodactylus coqui, assembly GCF_035609145.1. NCBI lineage: Eukaryota > Metazoa > Chordata > Amphibia > Anura > Eleutherodactylidae > Eleutherodactylus > Eleutherodactylus coqui. The sequence goes on from NW_027102257.1 coordinate 20,944, forward strand.
AATGTAAAATTCCATTATGATGTCATAATGCAAAATTCCATTATGATGTCATAATGTAACATTCCATTATGATGTCATAATGCAAAATTCCATTATGATGTCATAATGCAAAATTCCATTATGATGTCATAATGCAACATTCCATTATGATGTCATAATGCAAAATCCCATTATGATGTCATAATGTAAAAATTCCATTATGATGTCATAATGCAAAATTCCATTATGATGACATAATGTAAAAATTCCATTATGATGTCATAATGCAAAATTCCATTATGATGTCATAATGTAAAAATTCTATTATGATGTCATAATGCAAAATTCCATTATGATGTCATAATGTAAAAATTCAATTATGATGTCATAATGCAAAATGCCATTGAGATGTCATAATGTAAAAATTGAATTATGATGAAATAATGTAACATTCCATTATGATGGCCTAATGCAAAATTCCATTATGATGTCATAATGCAAAATTCCATTATGATGTCATAATGCAACATTCCATTATGATGTCATAATGCAAAATTCCATTATGATGTCATAATGTAAAATTCCATTATGATGTCATAATGCAACATTCCATTATGATGTCATAATGTAAAATTCCATTATGATGTCATAATGCAACATTCCATTATGATGTCATAATGTTAAAATTCAATTATGATGTCATAATGCAAAAAGCCATTGAGATGTCATAATGTTTAAAATTGAATTATGATGTCATAATGCAAAATTCCATTATGATGTCATAATGTAACATTCCATTATGATGGCCTAATGCAAAATTCCATTATGATGTCATAATGCAAAATTCCATTATGATGTCATAATGCAACATTCCATTATGATGTCATAATGCAAAATTCCATTATGATGTCATAATGTAAAAATTCCATTATGATGTCATAATGCAAAATTCCATTATGATGTCATAATGTAAAAATTCCATTATGATGTCATAATGCAAAATTCCATTATGATGTCATAATGTAAAATTCCATTATGATGTCATAATGCAACATTCCATTATGATGTCATAATGTAAAATTCCATTATGATGTCATAATGCAACATTCCATTATGATGTCATAATGTAAAAATTCCATTATGATGTCATAATGCAACATTCCATTATGATGTCATAATGTAAAAATTTCATTATGATGTCATAATGCAAAATTCCATTATGATGTCATAATGTAAAAGTTCTATTATGATGTCATAATGCAAAATGCCATTATGATGTCATAATGTAAAAATTCCATTATGATGTCATAATGCAAAATGCCATCATGATGTCATAATGTAAAAATTGAATTATGATGTCATAATGCAAAATTTCATTATGATGTCATAATGTAACATTCCATTATGATGTCATAATGCAACATTCCATTATGATGTCATAATGTAAAAATTCCATTATGATGTCATAATGCAAAATTCCATTATGATGTCATAATTAGAGATGAGCGAACACGTTCGGCTCCGCCCCTTTTTCGCCCGAACACCGAACTTTGCGAACACTTCAGTGTTCGGGCGAAAAAGTTCGGGGGCCGCCGTGGCAGCGCGGGGGGTGCGGCGGGGAGTGGGGGGGAGAGGGAGAGAGAGAGGGCTCCCCCCTGTTCCCCGCTACTGCCGCCCGCGCCGCCGCGCATCTCCCCGCCCCCCGGCGGCACCCGGACACTTACGCGCGAACACTGCAGTGTTCGGCAAAGCCGGTGTCCGGGTGCGGATGTGTCCGTAACGGACACGTTCGCTCATCCCTAGTCATAATGTAAAAATTCCATTATGATGTCATAATGCAAAATTCCATTATGATGTCTTAATGTAAAAATTCCATTATGATGTCTTAATGCAAAATTCCATTATGATGTCATAATGTAAAAATTCCATTATGATGTCATAATGTAAAAATTCCATTATGATGTCATAATGCAAAATTCCATAATGATGTCATAATGCAAAATTCCATTATGATGTCATAATGTAAAAATTCCATTATGATGTCATAATGCAAAATGCCATTATGATGTAAATAATGCAAAATTCCATTATGATGTCATAATGTAAAAAATCCATTATGATGTCATAATGCAAAATGCCATTATGATGTCATAATGTAAAATTCCATTATGATGTCATAATGTAACATTCCATTATGATGTCATAATGCAACATTCCATTATGATGTCATAATGCAACATTCCATTATGATGTCATAATGCAAAATTCCATTATGATGTCATAATGCAACATTCCATTATGATGCCATAATGCAACATTCCATTATGATGTCATAATGCAAAATTCCATTATGATGTCATAATGCAAAATTCCATTATGATGTCATAATGCAAAATTCCATTATGATGTCATAATGCAACATTCTATTATGAAGTCATAATGTAACATTCCATTATGATGTCATAATGCAAAATTCCATTATGATGTCATAATGCAACATTCCATTATGATGTCATAATGCAACATTCCATTATGATGTCATAATGTAAAAATGCCATTATGATGTCATAATGCAACATTCCGTTATGATGTCATAATGTAAAAATTCTATTATGATGTCATAATGTAAAAATTCAGTTATGATGTCATAATGCAAAATGCCATTATGATGTTATAATGTAAAAATTGAATTATGATGTCATAATGCAAAATTCCATTATGATGTCATAATGTAACATTCCATTATGATGTCATAATGCAAAATTCCATTATGATGTCATAATGCAAAATTCCATTATGATGTCATAATGCAACATTCCATTATGATGTCATAATGCAAAATTCCATTATGATGTCATAATGTAAAAATTCCATTATGATGTCATAATGCAAAATTCCATTATGATGACATAATGTAAAAATTCCATTATGATGTCATAATGCAAAATTCCATTATGATGTCATAATGTAAAAATTCTATTATGATGTCATAATGCAAAATTCCATTATGATGTCATAATGTAAAAATTCAATTATGATGTCATAATGCAAAATGCCATTGAGATGTCATAATGTAAAAATTGAATTATGATGAAATAATGTAACATTCCATTATGATGGCCTAATGCAAAATTCCATTATGATGTCATAATGCAAAATTCCATTATGATGTCATAATGCAACATTCCATTATGATGTCATAATGCAAAATTCCATTATGATGTCATAATGTAAAAATTCCATTATGATGTCATAATGCAAAATTCCACTATGATGTCATAATGTAAAATTCCATTATGATGTCATAATGCAACATTCCATTATGATGTCATAATGTAAAATTCCATTATGATGTCATAATGCAACATTCCATTATGATATCATAATGTAAAAATTCCATTATGATGTCATAATGCAACATTCCATTATGATGTCATAATGCAACATTCTATTATGAAATCATAATGTAACATTCCATTATGATGTCATAATGCAAAATTCCATTATGATGTCATAATGCAACATTCCATTATGATGTCATAATGCAACATTCCATTATGATGTCATAATGTAAAAATGCCATTATGATGTCATAATGCAACATTCCGTTATGATGTCATAATGTAAAAATTCCATTATGATGTCATAATGCAACATTCAGTTATGATGTCATAATGCAAAATTCCATTATGATGTCATAATGTAAAAATTCCATTATGATGTCATAATGCAAAATTCCATTATGATGTCATAATGTAAAAATTCTATTATGATGTCATAATGTAAAAATTCAGTTATGATGTCATAATGCAAAATGCCATTATGATGTCATAATGTAAAAATTGAATTATGATGTCATAATGCAAAATTCCATTATGATGTCATAATGCAAAATTCCATTATGATGTCATAATGCAAAATTCCATTATGATGTCATAATGCAACATTCCATTATGATGTCATAATGCAAAATTCCATTATGATGTCATAATGTAAAAATTCCATTATGATGTCATAATGCAAAATTCCATTATGATGACATAATGTAAAAATTCCATTATGATGTCATAATGCAAAATTCCATTATGATGTCATAATGTAAAAATTCTATTATGATGTCATAATGCAAAATTCCATTATGATGTCATAATGTAAAAATTCAATTATGATGTCATAATGCAAAATGCCATTGAGATGTCATAATGTAAAAATTGAATTATGATGTCATAATGTAACATTCCATTATGATGGCCTAATGCAAAATTCCATTATGATGTCATAATGTAAAATTCCATTTTGATGTCATAATGCAACATTCCATTATGATGTGATAATGCAAAATTCCATTATGATGTCATAATGTAAAAATTCCATTATGATGTCATAATGCAAAATTCCACTATGATGTCATAATGTAAAATTCCATTATGATGTCATAATGCAACATTCCATTATGATGTCATAATGTAAAATTCCATTATGATGTCATAATGCAACATTCCATTATGATGTCATAATGTAAAATTCCATTATGATGTCATAATGCAACATTCCATTATGATGTCATAATGTAAAAATTCCATTATGATGTCATAATGCAAAATGCCATTATGATGTCATAATGTAAAAATTGAATTGTGATGTCATAATGCAAAATTCCATTATGATGTCATAATGTAACATTCCATTATGATGTCATAATGCAAAATTCCATTATGATGTCATAATGCAAAATTCCATTATGATGTCATAATGCAACATTCCATTATGATGTCATAATGCAAAATTCCATTATGATGTCATAATGTAAAAATTCCATTATGATGTCATAATGCAAAATTCCATTATGATGACATAATGTAAAAATTCCATTATGATGTCATAATGCAAAATTCTATTATGATGTCATAATGTAAAAATTCTATTATGATGTCATAATGCAAAATTCCATTATGATGTCATAATGTAAAAATTCAATTATGATGTCATAATGCAAAATGCCATTGAGATGTCATAATGTAAAAATTGAATTATGATGAAATAATGTAACATTCCATTATGATGGCCTAATGCAAAATTCCATTATGATGTCATAATGCAACATTCCATTATGATGTCATAATGTAAAAATTCCATTATGATGTCATAATGCAACATTCCATTATGATGTCATAATGCAACATTCTATTATGAAGTCATAATGTAACATTCCATTATGATGTCATAATGCAAAATTCCATTATGATGTCATAATGTAAAAATGCCATTATGATGTCATAATGCAACATTCCGTTATGATGTCATAATGTAAAAATTCCATTATGATGTCATAATTAGAGATGAGCGAACGTGTCCGTAACGGACACATCCGCACCCGGACACCGGCTTTAGCGAACACTGGAGTGTTCGCGCGTAAGTGTCCGGGTGCCGCCGGGGGGCGGGGAGATGCGCGGCGGCGCGGGCGGCAGTAGCGGGGAACAGGGGGGAGCCCTCTCTCTCTCCCTCTCCCCCCCGCTCCCCGCCGCACCCCCCCGCGCTGCCACGGCGGCCCCCGAACTTTTTCGCCCGAACACCGAGGTGTTCGCAAAGTTCGGTGTTCGGGCGAAAAAGGGGCGGGGCCGAACGTGTTCGCTCATCTCTAGTCATAATGCAAAATTCCATTATGATGTCATAATGTAAAAATTCTATTATGATGTCATAATGTAAAAATTCAGTTATGATGTCATAATGCAAAATGCCATTATGATGTCATAATGTAAAAATTGAATTATGATGTCATAATTCAAAATTCCATTATGATGTCATAATGCAAAATTCCATTATGATGTCATAATGCAAAATTCCATTATGATGTCATAATGCAACATTCCATTATGATGTCATAATGCAAAATTCCATTATGATGTCATAATGTAAAAATTCCATTATGATGTCATAATGCAAAATTCCATTATGATGACATAATGTAAAAATTCCATTATGATGTCATAATGTAAAAATTCCATTATGATGTCATAATGCAAAATTCCATTATGATGACATAATGTAAAAATTCCATTATGATGTCATAATGTAAAAATTCTATTATGATGTCATAATGCAAAATTCCATTATGATGTCATAATGTAAAAATTCAATTATGATGTGATAATGCAAAATGCCATTGAGATGTCATAATGTAAAAATTGAATTATGATGTCATAATGTAACATTCCATTATGATGGCCTAATGCAAAATTCCATTATGATGTCATAATGCAAAATTCCATTTTGATGTCAAAATGCAACATTCCATTATGATGTCATAATGCAAAATTCCATTATGATGTCATAATGTAAAAATTCCATTATGATGTCATAATGCAAAATTCCATTATGATTTCATAATGTAAAAATTCCATTATGATGTCATAATGCAAAATTCCTCTATGATGTCATAATGTAAAATTCCATTATGATGTCATAATGCAACATTCCATTATGATGTCATAATGTAAAATTCCATTATGATGTCATAATGCAACATTCCATTATGATGTCATAATGTAAAATTCCATTATGATGTCATAATGCAACATTCCATTATGATGTCATAATGTAAAAATTCCATTATGATGTCATAATGCAACATTCCATTATGATGTCATAATGTAAAAATAGAATTATTATGTCATAATGCAAAATTTCATTATGATGTCATAATGTAACATTCCATTTTGATGTCATAATGCAACATTCCAATATGATGTCATAATGTAAAAATTCCATTATGATGTCATAATGCAAAATTCCATTATGATGTCATAATGTAAAAATTCCATTATGATGTCATAATGCAAAATTCCATTATGATGTCATAATGTAAAAATTCCATTATGATGTCTTAATGCAAAATTCCATTATGATGTCATAATGTTAAAATTCTATTATGATGTCATAATGCAAAATACCATTATGATGTCATATGGTAAAAATTCCATTATGATGTCATAATGCAAAATTCCATAATGATGTCATAATGCAAAATTCCATTATGATGTCATAATGTAAAAATTCCATTATGATGTCATAATGCAAAATGCCATTATGATGTAAATAATGCAAAATTCCATTATGATGTCATAATGTAAAAATTCCATTATGATGTCATAATTCAAAATTCCATTATGATGTCATAATGTAACATTCCATTATGATGTCATAATGCAACATTCCATCATGATGTCATAATGCAACATTCCATTATGATGTCATAATGCAAAATTCCATTATGATGTCATAATGCAACATTCCATTATGATGCCATAATGCAACATTCCATTATGATGTCATAATGCAACATTCCATTATGATGTCATAATGCAAAATTCCATAATGATGTCATAATGCAAAATTCCATTATGATGTCATAATGTAAAAATTCCATTATGATGTCATAATGCAACATTCCGTTATGATGTCATAATGCAACATTCCGTTATGATGTCATAATGCAAAATTCCATTATGATGTCATAATGTAAAAATTCCATTATGATGTCATAATGCAAAATTCCATTATGATGTCATAATGTAAAAATTCTATTCTGATGTCATAATGCAAAATTCCATTATGATGTCATAATGTAAAAATTCAATTATGATGTCATAATGCAAAAAGCCATTGAGATGTCATAATGTTTAAAATTGAATCATGATGTCATAATGCAAAATTCCATTATGATGTCATAATGTAACATTCCATTATGATGGCCTAATGCAAAATTCCATTATGATGTCATAATGCAAAATTCCATTATGATGTCATAATGCAACTTTCTATTATGATGTCATAATGCAAAATTCCATTATGATGTCATAATGTAAAAATTCCATTATGATGTCATAATGCAAAATTCCATTATGATGTCATAACGTAAAAATTCCATTATGATGTCATAATGCAAAATTCCATTATGATGTCATAATGTAAAATTCCATTATGATGTCATAATGCAACATTCCATTATGATGTCATAATGTAAAATTCCATTATGATGTCATAATGCAACATTCCATTATGATGTCATAATGTAAAAATTCCATTATGATGTCATAATGCAACATTCCATTATGATGTCATAATGTAAAAATTTCATTATGATGTCATAATGCAAAATTCCATTATGATGTCATAATGTAAAAGTTCTATTATGATGTCATAATGCAAAATGCCATTATGATGTCATAATGTAAAAATTCCATTATGATGTCATAATGCAAAATGCCATTATGATGTCATAATGTAAAAATTGAATTATGATGTCATAATGCAAAATTTCATTATGATGTCATAATGTAACATTCCATTATGATGTCATAATGCAACATTCCATTATGATGTCATAATGTAAAAATTCCATTATGATGTCATAATGCAAAAATCCATTATGATGTCATAATGTAAAAATTCCATTATGATGTCATAATGCAAAATTCCATTTTGATGTCATAATGTAAAAATTCCATTATGATGTCTTAATGCAAAATTCCATTATGATGTCATAATGTAAAAATTCTATTATGATGTCATAATGCAAAATTCCATTATGATGTCATAATGTAAAAATTTCATTATGATGTCATAATGCAAAATTCCATAATGATGTCATAATGCAAAATTCCATTATGATGTCATAATGTAAAAATTCCATTATGATGTCATAATGCAAAATTCCATTATGATTTCATAATGTAAAAATTCCATTATGATGTCATAATGCAAAATTCCACTATGATGTCATAATGTAAAATTCCATTATGATGTCATAATGCAACATTCCATTATGATGTCATAATGTAAAATTCCATTATGATGTCATAATGCAACATTCCATTATGATGTCATAATGTAAAATTCCATTATGATGTCATAATGCAACATTCCATTATGATGTCATAATGTAAAAATTCCATTATGATGTCATAATGCAACATTCCATTATGATGTCATAATGTAAAAATTTAATTATGATGTCATAATGCAAAATTTCATTATGATGTCATAATGTAACATGCCATTATGATGTCATAATGCAACATTCCAATATGATGTCATAATGTAAAAATTCCATTATGATGTCATAATGCAAAATTCCATTATGATGTCATAATGTAAAAATTCCATTATGATGTCATAATGCAAAATTCCATTATGATGTCATAATGTAAAAATTCCATTATGATGTCTTAATCCAAAATTCCATTATGATGTCATAATGTAAAAATTCTATTATGATGTCATAATGCAAAATTCCATTATGATGTCATATGGTAAAAATTCCATTATGATGTCATAATGCAAAATTCCATAATGATGTCATAATGCAAAATTCCATTATGATGTCATAATGTAAAAATTCCATTATGATGTCATAATGCAAAATGCCATTATGATGTAAATAATGCAAAATTCCATTATGATGTCATAATGTAAAAATTCCATTATGATGTCATAATGCAAAATGTCATTATGATGTCATAATGTAAAATTCCATTATGGTGTCATAATGTAACATTCCATTATGATGTCATAATTCAAAATTCCATTATGATGTCATAATGTAACATTCCATTATGATGTCATAATGCAACATTCCATTATGATGTCATAATGCAACATTCCATTATGATGTCATAATGTAAAAATTCCATTATGATGTCATAATGCAACATTCCATTATGATGCCATAATGCAACATTCCATTATGATGTCATAATGTAAAAATAGAATTATTATGTCATAATGCAAAATTTCATTATGATGTCATAATGTAACATTCCATTTTGATGTCATAATGCAACATTCCAATATGATGTCATAATGTAAAAATTCCATTATGATGTCATAATGCAAAATTCCATTATGATGTCATAATGTAAAAATTCCATTATGATGTCATAATGCAAAATTCCATTATGATGTCATAATGCAACATTCCATTATGATGTCATAATGCAACATTCTATTATGAAGTCATAATGTAACATTCCATTATGATGTCATAATGCAAAATTCCATTATGATGTCATAATGCAACATTCCATTATGATGTCATAATGCAACATTCCATTATGATGTCATAATGTAAAAATGCCATTATGATGTCATAATGCAACATTCCGTTATGATGTCATAATGTAAAAATTCCATTATGATGTCATAATGCAAAATTCCATTATGATGTCATAATGTAAAAATTCTATTATGATGTCATAATGTAAAAATTCAGTTATGATGTCATAATGCAAAATGCCATTATGATGTCATAATGTAAAAATTGAATTATGATGTCATAATGCAAAATTCCATTATGATGTCATAATGCAAAATTCCATTATGATGTCATAATGCAAAATTCCATTATGATGTCATAATGCAACATTCCATTATGATGTCATAATGCAAAATTCCATTATGATGTCATAATGTAAAAATTCCATTATGATGTCATAATGCAAAATTCCATTATGATGACATAATGTAAAAATTCCATTATGATGTCATAATGTAAAAATTCCATTATGATGTCATAATGCAAAATTCCATTATGATGACATAATGTAAAAATTCCATTATGATGTCATAATGTAAAAATTCTATTATGATGTCATAATGCAAAATTCCATTATGATGTCATAATGTAAAAATTCAATTATGATGTGATAATGCAAAATGCCATTGAGATGTCATAATGTAAAAATTGAATTATGATGTCATAATGTAACATTCCATTATGATGGCCTAATGCAAAATTCCATTATGATGTCATAATGCAAAATTCCATTTTGATGTCAAAATGCAACATTCCATTATGATGTCATAATGCAAAATTCCATTATGATGTCATAATGTAAAAATTCCATTATGATGTCATAATGCAAAATTCCATTATGATTTCATAATGTAAAAATTCCATTATGATGTCATAATGCAAAATTCCTCTATGATGTCATAATGTAAAATTCCATTATGATGTCATAATGCAACATTCCATTATGATGTCATAATGTAAAATTCCATTATGATGTCATAATGCAACATTCCATTATGATGTCATAATGTAAAATTCCATTATGATTTCATAATGCAACATTCCATTATGATGTCATAATGTAAAAATTCCATTATGATGTCATAATGCAACATTCCATTATGATGTCATAATGTAAAAATAGAATTATTATGTCATAATGCAAAATTTCATTATGATGTCATAATGTAACATTCCATTTTGATGTCATAATGCAACATTCCAATATGATGTCATAATGTAAAAATTCCATTATGATGTCATAATGCAAAATTCCATTATGATGTCATAATGTAAAAATTCCATTATGATGTCATAATGCAAAATTCCATTATGATGTCATAATGCAACATTCCATTATGATGTCATAATGCAACATTCTATTATGAAGTCATAATGTAACATTCCATTATGATGTCATAATGCAAAATTCCATTATGATGTCATAATGCAACATTCCATTATGATGTCATAATGCAACATTCCATTATGATGTCATAATGTAAAAATGCCATTATGATGTCATAATGCAACATTCCGTTATGATGTCATAATGTAAAAATTCCATTATGATGTCATAATGCAAAATTCCATTATGATGTCATAATGTAAAAATTCTATTATGATGTCATAATGTAAAAATTCAGTTATGATGTCATAATGCAAAATGCCATTATGATGTCATAATGTAAAAATTGAATTATGATGTCATAATGCAAAATTCCATTATGATGTCATAATGCAAAATTCCATTATGATGTCATAATGCAAAATTCCATTATGATGTCATAATGCAACATTCCATTATGATGTCATAATGCAAAATTCCATTATGATGTCATAATGTAAAAATTCCATTATGATGTCATAATGCAAAATTCCATTATGATGACATAATGTAAAAATTCCATTATGATGTCATAATGTAAAAATTCCATTATGATGTCATAATGCAAAATTCCATTATGATGACATAATGTAAAAATTCCATTATGATGTCATAATGTAAAAATTCTATTATGATGTCATAATGCAAAATTCCATTATGATGTCATAATGTAAAAATTCAATTATGATGTGATAATGCAAAATGCCATTGAGATGTCATAATGTAAAAATTGAATTATGATGTCATAATGTAACATTCCATTATGATGGCCTAATGCAAAATTCCATTATGATGTCATAATGCAAAATTCCATTTTGATGTCAAAATGCAACATTCCATTATGATGTCATAATGCAAAATTCCATTATGATGTCATAATGTAAAAATTCCATTATGATGTCATAATGCAAAATTCCATTATGATTTCATAATGTAAAAATTCCATTATGATGTCATAATGCAAAATTCCTCTATGATGTCATAATGTAAAATTCCATTATGATGTCATAATGCAACATTCCATTATGATGTCATAATGTAAAATTCCATTATGATGTCATAATGCAACATTCCATTATGATGTCATAATGTAAAATTCCATTATGATGTCATAATGCAACATTCCATTATGATGTCATAATGTAAAAATTCCATTATGATGTCATAATGCAACATTCCATTATGATGTCATAATGTAAAAATAGAATTATTATGTCATAATGCAAAATTTCATTATGATGTCATAATGTAACATTCCATTTTGATGTCATAATGCAACATTCCAATATGATGTCATAATGTAAAAATTCCATTATGATGTCATAATGCAAAATTCCATTATGATGTCATAATGTAAAAATTCCATTATGATGTCATAATGCAAAATTCCATTATGATGTCATAATGTAAAAATTCCATTATGATGTCTTAATGCAAAATTCCATTATGATGTCATAATGTTAAAATTCTATTATGATGTCATAATGCAAAATACCATTATGATGTCATATGGTAAAAATTCCATTATGATGTCATAATGCAAAATTCCATAATGATGTCATAATGCAAAATTCCATTATGATGTCATAATGTAAAAATTCCATTATGATGTCATAATGCAAAATGCCATTATGATGTAAATAATGCAAAATTCCATTATGATGTCATAATGTAAAAATTCCATTATGATGTCATAATTCAAAATTCCATTATGATGTCATAATGTAACATTCCATTATGATGTCATAATGCAACATTCCATCATGATGTCATAATGCAACATTCCATTATGATGTCATAATGCAAAATTCCATTATGATGTCATAATGCAACATTCCATTATGATGCCATAATGCAACATTCCATTATGATGTCATAATGCAACATTCCATTATGATGTCATAATGCAAAATTCCATAATGATGTCATAATGCAAAATTCCATTATGATGTCATAATGTAAAAATTCCATTATGATGTCATAATGCAACATTCCGTTATGATGTCATAATGCAACATTCCGTTATGATGTCATAATGCAAAATTCCATTATGATGTCATAATGTAAAAATTCCATTATGATGTCATAATGCAAAATTCCATTATGATGTCATAATGTAAAAATTCTATTCTGATGTCATAATGCAAAATTCCATTATGATGTCATAATGTAAAAATTCAATTATGATGTCATAATGCAAAAAGCCATTGAGATGTCATAATGTTTAAAATTGAATCATGATGTCATAATGCAAAATTCCATTATGATGTCATAATGTAACATTCCATTATGATGGCCTAATGCAAAATTCCATTATGATGTCATAATGCAAAATTCCATTATGATGTCATAATGCAACTTTCTATTATGATGTCATAATGCAAAATTCCATTATGATGTCATAATGTAAAAATTCCATTATGATGTCATAATGCAAAATTCCATTATGATGTCATAACGTAAAAATTCCATTATGATGTCATAATGCAAAATTCCATTATGATGTCATAATGTAAAATTCCATTATGATGTCATAATGCAACATTCCATTATGATGTCATAATGTAAAATTCCATTATGATGTCATAATGCAACATTCCATTATGATGTCATAATGTAAAAATTCCATTATGATGTCATAATGCAACATTCCATTATGATGTCATAATGTAAAAATTTCATTATGATGTCATAATGCAAAATTCCATTATGATGTCATAATGTAAAAGTTCTATTATGATGTCATAATGCAAAATGCCATTATGATGTCATAATGTAAAAATTCCATTATGATGTCATAATGCAAAATGCCATTATGATGTCATAATGTAAAAATTGAATTATGATGTCATAATGCAAAATTTCATTATGATGTCATAATGTAACATTCCATTATGATGTCATAATGCAACATTCCATTATGATGTCATAATGTAAAAATTCCATTATGATGTCATAATGCAAAAATCCATTATGATGTCATAATGTAAAAATTCCATTATGATGTCATAATGCAAAATTCCATTTTGATGTCATAATGTAAAAATTCCATTATGATGTCTTAATGCAAAATTCCATTATGATGTCATAATGTAAAAATTCTATTATGATGTCATAATGCAAAATTCCATTATGATGTCATAATGTAAAAATTTCATTATGATGTCATAATGCAAAATTCCATAATGATGTCATAATGCAAAATTCCATTATGATGTCATAATGTAAAAATTCCATTATGATGTCATAATGCAAAATTCCATTATGATTTCATAATGTAAAAATTCCATTATGATGTCATAATGCAAAATTCCACTATGATGTCATAATGTAAAATTCCATTATGATGTCATAATGCAACATTCCATTATGATGTCATAATGTAAAATTCCATTATGATGTCATAATGCAACATTCCATTATGATGTCATAATGTAAAATTCCATTATGATGTCATAATGCAACATTCCATTATGATGTCATAATGTAAAAATTCCATTATGATGTCATAATGCAACATTCCATTATGATGTCATAATGTAAAAATTTAATTATGATGTCATAATGCAAAATTTCATTATGATGTCATAATGTAACATGCCATTATGATGTCATAATGCAACATTCCAATATGATGTCATAATGTAAAAATTCCATTATGATGTCATAATGCAAAATTCCATTATGATGTCATAATGTAAAAATTCCATTATGATGTCATAATGCAAAATTCCATTATGATGTCATAATGTAAAAATTCCATTATGATGTCTTAATCCAAAATTCCATTATGATGTCATAATGTAAAAATTCTATTATGATGTCATAATGCAAAATTCCATTATGATGTCATATGGTAAAAATTCCATTATGATGTCATAATGCAAAATTCCATAATGATGTCATAATGCAAAATTCCATTATGATGTCATAATGTAAAAATTCCATTATGATGTCATAATGCAAAATGCCATTATGATGTAAATAATGCAAAATTCCATTATGATGTCATAATGTAAAAATTCCATTATGATGTCATAATGCAAAATGTCATTATGATGTCATAATGTAAAATTCCATTATGGTGTCATAATGTAACATTCCATTATGATGTCATAATTCAAAATTCCATTATGATGTCATAATGTAACATTCCATTATGATGTCATAATGCAACATTCCATTATGATGTCATAATGCAACATTCCATTATGATGTCATAATGTAAAAATTCCATTATGATGTCATAATGCAACATTCCATTATGATGCCATAATGCAACATTCCATTATGATGTCATAATGTAAAAATAGAATTATTATGTCATAATGCAAAATTTCATTATGATGTCATAATGTAACATTCCATTTTGATGTCATAATGCAACATTCCAATATGATGTCATAATGTAAAAATTCCATTATGATGTCATAATGCAAAATTCCATTATGATGTCATAATGTAAAAATTCCATTATGATGTCATAATGCAAAATTCCATTATGATGTCATAATGCAACATTCCATTATGATGTCATAATGCAACATTCTATTATGAAGTCATAATGTAACATTCCATTATGATGTCATAATGCAAAATTCCATTATGATGTCATAATGCAACATTCCATTATGATGTCATAATGCAACATTCCATTATGATGTCATAATGTAAAAATGCCATTATGATGTCATAATGCAACATTCCGTTATGATGTCATAATGTAAAAATTCCATTATGATGTCATAATGCAAAATTCCATTATGATGTCATAATGTAAAAATTCTATTATGATGTCATAATGTAAAAATTCAGTTATGATGTCATAATGCAAAATGCCATTATGATGTCATAATGTAAAAATTGAATTATGATGTCATAATGCAAAATTCCATTATGATGTCATAATGCAAAATTCCATTATGATGTCATAATGCAAAATTCCATTATGATGTCATAATGCAACATTCCATTATGATGTCATAATGCAAAATTCCATTATGATGTCATAATGTAAAAATTCCATTATGATGTCATAATGCAAAATTCCATTATGATGACATAATGTAAAAATTCCATTATGATGTCATAATGTAAAAATTCCATTATGATGTCATAATGCAAAATTCCATTATGATGACATAATGTAAAAATTCCATTATGATGTCATAATGTAAAAATTCTATTATGATGTCATAATGCAAAATTCCATTATGATGTCATAATGTAAAAATTCAATTATGATGTGATAATGCAAAATGCCATTGAGATGTCATAATGTAAAAATTGAATTATGATGTCATAATGTAACATTCCATTATGATGGCCTAATGCAAAATTCCATTATGATGTCATAATGCAAAATTCCATTTTGATGTCAAAATGCAACATTCCATTATGATGTCATAATGCAAAATTCCATTATGATGTCATAATGTAAAAATTCCATTATGATGTCATAATGCAAAATTCCATTATGATTTCATAATGTAAAAATTCCATTATGATGTCATAATGCAAAATTCCTCTATGATGTCATAATGTAAAATTCCATTATGATGTCATAATGCAACATTCCATTATGATGTCATAATGTAAAATTCCATTATGATGTCATAATGCAACATTCCATTATGATGTCATAATGTAAAATTCCATTATGATTTCATAATGCAACATTCCATTATGATGTCATAATGTAAAAATTCCATTATGATGTCATAATGCAACATTCCATTATGATGTCATAATGTAAAAATAGAATTATTATGTCATAATGCAAAATTTCATTATGATGTCATAATGTAACATTCCATTTTGATGTCATAATGCAACATTCCAATATGATGTCATAATGTAAAAATTCCATTATGATGTCATAATGCAAAATTCCATTATGATGTCATAATGTAAAAATTCCATTATGATGTCATAATGCAAAATTCCATTATGATGTCATAATGCAACATTCCATTATGATGTCATAATGCAACATTCCATTATGATGTCATAATGCAACATTCTATTATGAAGTCATAATGTAACATTCCATTATGATGTCATAATGCAAAATTCCATTATGATGTCATAATGCAACATTCCATTATGATGTCATAATGCAACATTCCATTATGATGTCATAATGTAAAAATGCCATTATGATGTCATAATGCAACATTCCGTTATGATGTCATAATGTAAAAATTCCATTATGATGTCATAATGCAACATTCAGTTATGATGTCATAATGCAAAATTCCATTATGATGTCATAATGTAAAAATTCCATTATGATGTCATAATGCAAAATTCCATTATGATGTCATAATGTAAAAATTCTATTATGATGTCATAATGTAAAAATTCAGTTATGATGTCATAATGCAAAATGCCATTATGATGTCATAATGTAAAAATTGAATTATGATGTCATAATGCAAAATTCCATTATGATGTCATAATGCAAAATTCCATTATGATGTCATAATGCAAAATTCCATTATGATGTCATAATGCAACATTCCATTATGATGTCATAATGCAAAATTCCATTATGATGTCATAATGCAAAATGCCATTATGATGTCATAATGTAAAAATTGAATTATGATGTCATAATGCAAAATTCCACTATGATGTCATAATGTAAAATTCCATTATGATGTCATAATGCAAAATTCCATTATGATGTCATAATGTAAAAATTCCATTATGATGTCATAATGCAAAATTCCATTATGATTTCATAATGTAAAAATTCCATTATGATGTCATAATGCAAAATTCCACTATGATGTCATAATGTAAAATTCCATTATGATGTCATAATGCAAAATTCCATTATGATGTCATAATGTAACATTCCATTATGATGTCATAATGCAAAATTCCATTATGATGTCATAATGCAAAATTCCATTATGATGTCATAATGCAACATTCCATTATGATGTCATAATGCAAAATTCCATTATGATGTCATAATGTAAAAATTCCATTATGATCATAATGCAAAATTCCATTATGATGACATAATGTAAAAATTCCATTATGATGTCATAATGCAACATTCCATTATGATGTCATAATGTAAAAATTCTATTATGATGTCATAATGCAAAATTCCATTATGATGTCATAATGTAAAAATTCAATTATGATGTCATAATGCAAAATGCCATTGAGATGTCATAATGTAAAAATTGAATTATGATGAAATAATGTAACATTCCATTATGATGGCCTAATGCAAAATTCCATTATGATGTCATAATGCAAAATTCCATTATGATGTCATAATGCAACATTCCATTATGATGTCATAATGCAAAATTCCATTATGATGTCATAATGTAAAATTCCATTATGATGTCATAATGCAACATTCCATTATGATGTCATAATGTAAAATTCCATTATGATGTCATAATGCAACATTCCATTATGATGTCATAATGTTAAAATTCCATTATGATGTCATAATGCAACATTCCGTTATGATGTCATAATGCAACATTCCGTTATGATGTCATAATGCAAAATTCCATTATGATGTCATAATGTAAAAATTCCATTATGATGTCATAATGCAAAATTCCATTATGATGTCATAATGTAAAAATTCTATTCTGATGTCATAATGCAAAATTCCATTATGATGTCATAATGTAAAAATTCTATTCTGATGTCATAATGCAAAATTCCATTATGATGTCATAATGTAAAAATTCAATTATGATGTCATAATGCAAAAAGCCATTGAGATGTCATAATGTTTAAAATTGAATCATGATGTCATAATGCAAAATTCCATTATGATGTCATAATGTAACATTCCATTATGATGGCCTAATGCAAAATTCCATTATGATGTCATAATGCAAAATTCCATTATGATGTCATAATGCAACTTTCTATTATGATGTCATAATGCAAAATTCCATTATGATGTCATAATGTAAAAATTCCATTATGATGTCATAATGCAAAATTCCATTATGATGTCATAACGTAAAAATTCCATTATGATGTCATAATGCAAAATTCCATTATGATGTCATAATGTAAAATTCCATTATGATGTCATAATGCAACATTCCATTATGATGTCATAATGTAAAATTCCATTATGATGTCATAATGCAACATTCCATTATGATGTCATAATGTAAAAATTCCATTATGATGTCATAATGCAACATTCCATTATGATGTCATAATGTAAAAATTTCATTATGATGTCATAATGCAAAATTCCATTATGATGTCATAATGTAAAAGTTCTATTATGATGTCATAATGCAAAATGCCATTATGATGTCATAATGTAAAAATTCCATTATGATGTCATAATGCAAAATGCCATTATGATGTCATAATGTAAAAATTGAATTATGATGTCATAATGCAAAATTTCATTATGATGTCATAATGTAACATTCCATTATGATGTCATAATGCAACATTCCATTATGATGTCATAATGTAAAAATTCCATTATGATGTCATAATGCAAAAATCCATTATGATGTCATAATGTAAAAATTCCATTATGATGTCATAATGCAAAATTCCATTTTGATGTCATAATGTAAAAATTCCATTATGATGTCTTAATGCAAAATTCCATTATGATGTCATAATGTAAAAATTCTATTATGATGTCATAATGCAAAATTCCATTATGATGTCATAATGTAAAAATTTCATTATGATGTCATAATGCAAAATTCCATAATGATGTCATAATGCAAAATTCCATTATGATGTCATAATGTAAAAATTCCATTATGATGTCATAATGCAAAATTCCATTATGATTTCATAATGTAAAAATTCCATTATGATGTCATAATGCAAAATTCCACTATGATGTCATAATGTAAAATTCCATTATGATGTCATAATGCAACATTCCATTATGATGTCATAATGTAAAATTCCATTATGATGTCATAATGCAACATTCCATTATGATGTCATAATGTAAAATTCCATTATGATGTCATAATGCAACATTCCATTATGATGTCATAATGTAAAAATTCCATTATGATGTCATAATGCAACATTCCATTATGATGTCATAATGTAAAAATTTAATTATGATGTCATAATGCAAAATTTCATTATGATGTCATAATGTAACATGCCATTATGATGTCATAATGCAACATTCCAATATGATGTCATAATGTAAAAATTCCATTATGATGTCATAATGCAAAATTCCATTATGATGTCATAATGTAAAAATTCCATTATGATGTCATAATGCAAAATTCCATTATGATGTCATAATGTAAAAATTCCATTATGATGCCTTAATCCAAAATTCCATTATGATGTCATAATGTAAAAATTCTATTATGATGTCATAATGCAAAATACCATTATGATGTCATATGGTAAAAATTCCATTATGATGTCATAATGCAAAATTCCATAATGATGTCATAATGCAAAATTCCATTATGATGTCATAATGTAAAAATTCCATTATGATGTCATAATGCAAAATGCCATTATGATGTAAATAATGCAAAATTCCATTATGATGTCATAATGTAAAAATTCCATTATGATGTCATAATGCAAAATGTCATTATGATGTCATAATGTAAAATTCCATTATGGTGTCATAATGTAACATTCCATTATGATGTCATAATTCAAAATTCCATTATGATGTCATAATGTAACATTCCATTATGATGTCATAATGCAACATTCCATTATGATGTCATAATGCAACATTCCATTATGATGTCATAATGTAAAAATTCCATTATGATGTCATAATGCAACATTCCATTATGATGCCATAATGCAACATTCCATTATGATGTCATAATGCAACATTCTATTATGAAGTCATAATGTAACATTCCATAATGATGTCATAATGCAAAATTCCATTATGATGTCATAATGCAACATTCCATTATGACGTCATAATGCAAAATTCCATAATGATGTCATAATGCAAAATTCCATTATGATGTCATAATGTAAAAATTCCATTATGATGTCATAATGCAACATTCCGTTATGATGTCATAATGCAACATTCCGTTATGATGTCATAATGCAAAATTCCATTATGATGTCATAATGTAAAAATTCCATTATGATGTCATAATGCAAAATTCCATTATGATGTCATAATGTAAAAATTCTATTATGATGTCATAATGCAAAATTCCATTATGATGTCATAATGCAAAAAGCCATTGAGATGTCATAATGTTTAAAATTGAATTATGATGTCATAATGCAAAATTCCATTATGATGTCATAATGCAACATTCCATTATGATGGCCTAATGCAAAATTCCATTATGATGTCATAATGCAAAATTCCATTATGATGTCATAATGCAACATTCCATTATGATGTCATAATGCAAAATTCCATTATGATGTCATAATGTAAAAATCCATTATGGTGTCATAATGTAACATTCCATTATGATGTCATAATGTAAAAATTTCATTATGATGTCATAATGCAAAATTCCATTATGATGTCATAATGTAAAAGTTCTATTATGATGTCATAATGCAAAATGCCATTATGATGTCATAATGTAAAAATTCCATTATGATGTCATAATGCAAAATGCCATCATGATGTCATAATGTAAAAATTGAATTATGATGTCATAATGCAAAATTTCATTATGATGTCATAATGTAACATTCCATTATGATGTCATAATGCAACATTCCATTATGATGTCATAATGTAAAAATTCCATTATGATGTCATAATGCAAAATTCCATTATGATGTCATAATTAGAGATGAGCGAACACGTTCGGCTCCGCCCCTTTTTCGCCCGAACACCGAACTTTGCGAACACTTCAGTGTTCGGGCGAAAAAGTTCGGGGGCCGCCGTGGCAGCGCGGGGGGTGCGGCGGGGAGTGGGGGGGAGAGGGAGAGAGAGAGGGCTCCCCCCTGTTCCCCGCTACTGCCGCCCGCGCCGCCGCGCATCTCCCCGCCCCCCGGCGGCACCCGGACACTTACGCGCGAACACTGCAGTGTTCGGCAAAGCCGGTGTCCGGGTGCGGATGTGTCCGTAACGGACACGTTCGCTCATCCCTAGTCATAATGTAAAAATTCCATTATGATGTCATAATGCAAAATTCCATTATGATGTCTTAATGTAAAAATTCCATTATGATGTCTTAATGCAAAATTCCATTATGATGTCATAATGTAAAAATTCCATTATGATGTCATAATGTAAAAATTCCATTATGATGTCATAATGCAAAATTCCATAATGATGTCATAATGCAAAATTCCATTATGATGTCATAATGTAAAAATTCCATTATGATGTCATAATGCAAAATGCCATTATGATGTAAATAATGCAAAATTCCATTATGATGTCATAATGTAAAAAATCCATTATGATGTCATAATGCAACATTCCATTATGATGTCATAATGTAAAATTCCATTATGATGTCATAATGCAACATTCCATTATGATGTCATAATGTAAAATTCCATTATGATTTCATAATGCAACATTCCATTATGATGTCATAATGTAAAAATTCCATTATGATGTCATAATGCAACATTCCATTATGATGTCATAATGTAAAAATAGAATTATTATGTCATAATGCAAAATTTCATTATGATGTCATAATGTAACATTCCATTTTGATGTCATAATGCAACATTCCAATATGATGTCATAATGTAAAAATTCCATTATGATGTCATAATGCAAAATTCCATTATGATGTCATAATGTAAAAATTCCATTATGATGTCATAATGCAAAATTCCATTATGATGTCATAATGCAACATTCCATTATGATGTCATAATGCAACATTCTATTATGAAGTCATAATGTAACATTCCATTATGATGTCATAATGCAAAATTCCATTATGATGTCATAATGCAACATTCCATTATGATGTCATAATGCAACATTCCATTATGATGTCATAATGTAAAAATGCCATTATGATGTCATAATGCAACATTCCGTTATGATGTCATAATGTAAAAATTCCATTATGATGTCATAATGCAAAATTCCATTATGATGTCATAATGTAAAAATTCTATTATGATGTCATAATGTAAAAATTCAGTTATGATGTCATAATGCAAAATGCCATTATGATGTCATAATGTAAAAATTGAATTATGATGTCATAATGCAAAATTCCATTATGATGTCATAATGCAAAATTCCATTATGATGTCATAATGCAAAATTCCATTATGATGTCATAATGCAACATTCCATTATGATGTCATAATGCAAAATTCCATTATGATGTCATAATGTAAAAATTCCATTATGATGTCATAATGCAAAATTCCATTATGATGACATAATGTAAAAATTCCATTATGATGTCATAATGTAAAAATTCCATTATGATGTCATAATGCAAAATTCCATTATGATGTCATAATGTAAAAATTCCATTATGATGTCATAATGCAAAATTCCATAATGATGTCATAATGCAAAATTCCATTATGATGTCATAATGTAAAAATTCCATTATGATGTCATAATGTAAAAATTGAATTATGATGTCATAATGCAAAATTCCATTATGATGTCATAATGCAAAATTCCATTATGATGTCATAATGCAAAATTCCATTATGATGTCATAATGCAACATTCCATTATGATGTCATAATGCAAAATTCCATTATGATGTCATAATGTAAAAATTCCATTATGATGTCATAATGCAAAATTCCATTATGATGTCATAATGCAAAATTCCATTATGATGTCATAATGTAAAAATTCCATTATGATGTCTTAATGCAAAATTCCATTATGATGTCATAATGTAAAAATTCCATTATGATGTCATAATGTAAAAATTCCATTATGATGTCATAATGCAAAATTCCATAATGATGTCATAATGCAAAATTCCATTATGATGTCATAATGTAAAAATTCCATTATGATGTCATAATGCAAAATGCAATTATGATGTAAATAATGCAAAATTCCATTATGATGTCATAATGTAAAAAATCCATTATGATGTCATAATGCAAAATGCCATTATGATGTCATAATGTAAAATTCCATTATGGTGTCATAATGTAACATTCCATTATGATGTCATAATTCAAAATTCCATTATGATGTCATAATGTAACATTCCATTATGATGTCATAATGCAACATTCCATTATGATGTCATAATGCAACATTCCATTATGATGTCATAATGCAAAATTCCATTATGATGTCATAATGCAACATTCCATTATGATGCCATAATGCAACATTCCATTATGATGTCATAATGCAAAATTCCATTATGATGTCATAATGCAAAATTCCATTATGATGTCATAATGCAAAATTCCATTATGATGTCATAATGCAACATTCTATTATGAAGTCATAATGTAACATTCCATTATGATGTCATAATGCAAAATTCCATTATGATGTCATAATGCAACATTCCATTATGATGTCATAATGCAACATTCCATTATGATGTCATAATGTAAAAATGCCATTATGATGTCATAATGCAACATTCCGTTATGATGTCATAATGTAAAAATTCCATTATGATGTCATAATGCAACATTCCGTTATGATGTCATAATGCAAAATTCCATTATGATGTCATAATGTAAAAATTCCATTATGATGTCATAATGCAAAATTCCATTATGATGTCATAATGTAAAAATTCTATTATGATGTCATAATGTAAAAATTCAGTTATGATGTCATAATGCAAAATGCCATTATGATGTCATAATGTAAAAATTGAATTATGATGTCATAATGCAAAATTCCATTATGATGTCATAATGCAAAATTCCATTATGATGTCATAATGCAAAATTCCATTATGATGTCATAATGCAACATTCCATTATGATGTCATAATGCAAAATTCCATTATGATGTCATAATGCAAAATGCCATTATGATGTCATAATGTAAAAATTGAATTATGATGTCATAATGCAAAATTCCACTATGATGTCATAATGTAAAATTCCATTATGATGTCATAATGCAAAATTCCATTATGATGTCATAATGTAAAAATTCCATTATGATGTCATAATGCAAAATTCCATTATGATTTCATAATGTAAAAATTCCATTATGATGTCATAATGCAAAATTCCACAATGATGTCATAATGTAAAATTCCATTATGATGTCATAATGCAAAATTCCATTATGATGTCATAATGTAAAATTCCATTATGATGTCATAATGCAAAATGCCATTGAGATGTCATAATGTAAAAATTGAATTATGATGAAATAATGTAACATTCCATTATGATGGCCTAATGCAAAATTCCATTATGATGTCATAATGCAACATTCCATTATGATGTCATAATGTAAAAATTCCATTATGATGTCATAATGCAACATTCCATTATGATGTCATAATGCAACATTCTATTATGAAGTCATAATGTAACATTCCATTATGATGTCATAATGCAAAATTCCATTATGATGTCATAATGCAACATTCCATTATGATGTCATAATGCAACATTCCATTATGATGTCATAATGTAAAAATGCCATTATGATGTCATAATGCAACATTCCGTTATGATGTCATAATGTAAAAATTCCATTATGATGTCATAATGCAAAATTCCATTATGATGTCATAATGTAAAAATTCTATTATGATGTCATAATGTAAAAATTCAGTTATGATGTCATAATGCAAAATGCCATTATGATGTCATAATGTAAAAATTGAATTATGATGTCATAATGCAAAATTCCATTATGATGTCATAATGCAAAATTCCATTATGATGTCATAATGCAAAATTCCATTATGATGTCATAATGCAACATTCCATTATGATGTCATAATGCAAAATTCCATTATGATGTCATAATGTAAAAATTCCATTATGATGTCATAATGCAAAATTCCATTATGATGACATAATGTAAAAATTCCATTATGATGTCATAATGCAAAATGCCATTATGATGTAAATAATGCAAAATTCCATTATGATGTCATAATGTAAAAAATCCATTATGATGTCATAATGCAAAATGCCATTATGATGTCATAATGTAAAATTCCATTATGGTGTCATAATGTAACATTCCATTATGATGTCATAATTCAAAATTCCATTATGATGTCATAATGTAACATTCCATTATGATGTCATAATGCAACATTCCATTATGATGTCATAATGCAACATTCCATTATGATGTCATAATGCAAAATTCCATTATGATGTCATAATGCAACATTCCATTATGATGCCATAATGCAACATTCCATTATGATGTCATAATGCAAAATTCCATTATGATGTCATAATGCAAAATTCCATTATGATGTCATAATGCAAAATTCCATTATGATGTCATAATGCAACATTCTATTATGAAGTCATAATGTAACATTCCATTATGATGTCATAATGCAAAATTCCATTATGATGTCATAATGCAACATTCCATTATGATGTCATAATGCAACATTCCATTATGATGTCATAATGTAAAAATGCCATTATGATGTCATAATGCAACATTCCGTTATGATGTCATAATGTAAAAATTCTATTATGATGTCATAATGTAAAAATTCAGTTATGATGTCATAATGCAAAATGCCATTATGATGTTATAATGTAAAAATTGAATTATGATGTCATAATGCAAAATTCCATTATGATGTCATAATGTAACATTCCATTATGATGTCATAATGCAAAATTCCATTATGATGTCATAATGCAAAATTCCATTATGATGTCATAATGCAACATTCCATTATGATGTCATAATGCAAAATTCCATTATGATGTCATAATGTAAAAATTCCATTATGATGTCATAATGCAAAATTCCATTATGATGACATAATGTAAAAATTCCATTATGATGTCATAATGCAAAATTCCATTATGATGTCATAATGTAAAAATTCTATTATGATGTCATAATGCAAAATTCCATTATGATGTCATAATGTAAAAATTCAATTATGATGTCATAATGCAAAATGCCATTGAGATGTCATAATGTAAAAATTGAATTATGATGAAATAATGTAACATTCCATTATGATGGCCTAATGCAAAATTCCATTATGATGTCATAATGCAAAATTCCATTATGATGTCATAATGCAACATTCCATTATGATGTCATAATGCAAAATTCCATTATGATGTCATAATGTAAAAATTCCATTATGATGTCATAATGCAAAATTCCACTATGATGTCATAATGTAAAATTCCATTATGATGTCATAATGCAACATTCCATTATGATGTCATAATGTAAAATTCCATTATGATGTCATAATGCAACATTCCATTATGATATCATAATGTAAAAATTCCATTATGATGTCATAATGCAACATTCCATTATGATGTCATAATGCAACATTCTATTATGAAATCATAATGTAACATTCCATTATGATGTCATAATGCAAAATTCCATTATGATGTCATAATGCAACATTCCATTATGATGTCATAATGCAACATTCCATTATGATGTCATAATGTAAAAATGCCATTATGATGTCATAATGCAACATTCCGTTATGATGTCATAATGTAAAAATTCCATTATGATGTCATAATGCAACATTCAGTTATGATGTCATAATGCAAAATTCCATTATGATGTCATAATGTAAAAATTCCATTATGATGTCATAATGCAAAATTCCATTATGATGTCATAATGTAAAAATTCTATTATGATGTCATAATGTAAAAATTCAGTTATGATGTCATAATGCAAAATGCCATTATGATGTCATAATGTAAAAATTGAATTATGATGTCATAATGCAAAATTCCATTATGATGTCATAATGCAAAATTCCATTATGATGTCATAATGCAAAATTCCATTATGATGTCATAATGCAACATTCCATTATGATGTCATAATGCAAAATTCCATTATGATGTCATAATGTAAAAATTCCATTATGATGTCATAATGTAAAAATTCCATTATGATGTCATAATGCAAAATTCCATTATGATGACATAATGTAAAAATTCCATTATGATGTCATAATGCAAAATTCCATTATGATGTCATAATGTAAAAATTCTATTATGATGTCATAATGCAAAATTCCATTATGATGTCATAATGTAAAAATTCAATTATGATGTCATAATGCAAAATGCCATTGAGATGTCATAATGTAAAAATTGAATTATGATGTCATAATGTAACATTCCATTATGATGGCCTAATGCAAAATTCCATTATGATGTCATAATGTAAAATTCCATTTTGATGTCATAATGCAACATTCCATTATGATGTCATAATGCAAAATTCCATTATGATGTCATAATGTAAAAATTCCATTATGATGTCATAATGCAAAATTCCACTATGATGTCATAATGTAAAATTCCATTATGATGTCATAATGCAACATTCCATTATGATGTCATAATGTAAAATTCCATTATGATGTCATAATGCAACATTCCATTATGATGTCATAATGTAAAATTCCATTATGATGTCATAATGCAACATTCCATTATGATGTCATAATGTAAAAATTCCATTATGATGTCATAATGCAAAATGCCATTATGATGTCATAATGTAAAAATTGAATTGTGATGTCATAATGCAAAATTCCATTATGATGTCATAATGTAACATTCCATTATGATGTCATAATGCAAAATTCCATTATGATGTCATAATGCAAAATTCCATTATGATGTCATAATGCAACATTCCATTATGATGTCATAATGCAAAATTCCATTATGATGTCATAATGTAAAAATTCCATTATGATGTCATAATGCAAAATTCCATTATGATGACATAATGTAAAAATTCCATTATGATGTCATAATGCAAAATTCTATTATGATGTCATAATGTAAAAATTCTATTATGATGTCATAATGCAAAATTCCATTATGATGTCATAATGTAAAAATTCAATTATGATGTCATAATGCAAAATGCCATTGAGATGTCATAATGTAAAAATTGAATTATGATGAAATAATGTAACATTCCATTATGATGGCCTAATGCAAAATTCCATTATGATGTCATAATGCAACATTCCATTATGATGTCATAATGTAAAAATTCCATTATGATGTCATAATGCAACATTCCATTATGATGTCATAATGCAACATTCTATTATGAAGTCATAATGTAACATTCCATTATGATGTCATAATGCAAAATTCCATTATGATGTCATAATGCAACATTCCATTATGATGTCATAATGCAACATTCCATTATGATGTCATAATGTAAAAATGCCATTATGATGTCATAATGCAACATTCCGTTATGATGTCATAATGTAAAAATTCCATTATGATGTCATAATGCAAAATTCCATTATGATGTCATAATGTAAAAATTCTATTATGATGTCATAATGTAAAAATTCAGTTATGATGTCATAATGCAAAATGCCATTATGATGTCATAATGTAAAAATTGAATTATGATGTCATAATGCAAAATTCCATTATGATGTCATAATGCAAAATTCCATTATGATGTCATAATGCAAAATTCCATTATGATGTCATAATGCAACATTCCATTATGATGTCATAATGCAAAATTCCATTATGATGTCATAATGTAAAAATTCCATTATGATGTCATAATGCAAAATTCCATTATGATGACATAATGTAAAAATTCCATTATGATGTCATAATGTAAAAATTCCATTATGATGTCATAATGCAAAATTCCATTATGATGACATAATGTAAAAATTCCATTATGATGTCATAATGTAAAAATTCTATTATGATGTCATAATGCAAAATTCCATTATGATGTCATAATGTAAAAATTCAATTATGATGTGATAATGCAAAATGCCATTGAGATGTCATAATGTAAAAATTGAATTATGATGTCATAATGTAACATTCCATTATGATGGCCTAATGCAAAATTCCATTTTGATGTCAAAATGCAACATTCCATTATGATGTCATAATGCAAAATTCCATTATGATGTCATAATGTAAAAATTCCATTATGATGTCATAATGCAAAATTCCATTATGATTTCATAATGTAAAAATTCCATTATGATGTCATAATGCAAAATTCCTCTATGATGTCATAATGTAAAATTCCATTATGATGTCATAATGCAACATTCCATTATGATGTCATAATGTAAAATTCCATTATGATGTCATAATGCAACATTCCATTATGATGTCATAATGTAAAATTCCATTATGATTTCATAATGCAACATTCCATTATGATGTCATAATGTAAAAATTCCATTATGATGTCATAATGCAACATTCCATTATGATGTCATAATGTAAAAATAGAATTATTATGTCATAATGCAAAATTTCATTATGATGTCATAATGTAACATTCCATTTTGATGTCATAATGCAACATTCCAATATGATGTCATAATGTAAAAATTCCATTATGATGTCATAATGCAAAATTCCATTATGATGTCATAATGTAAAAATTCCATTATGATGTCATAATGCAAAATTCCATTATGATGTCATAATGCAACATTCCATTATGATGTCATAATGCAACATTCTATTATGAAGTCATAATGTAACATTCCATTATGATGTCATAATGCAAAATTCCATTATGATGTCATAATGCAACATTCCATTATGATGTCATAATGCAACATTCCATTATGATGTCATAATGTAAAAATGCCATTATGATGTCATAATGCAACATTCCGTTATGATGTCATAATGTAAAAATTCCATTATGATGTCATAATGCAAAATTCCATTATGATGTCATAATGTAAAAATTCTATTATGATGTCATAATGTAAAAATTCAGTTATGATGTCATAATGCAAAATGCCATTATGATGTCATAATGTAAAAATTGAATTATGATGTCATAATGCAAAATTCCATTATGATGTCATAATGCAAAATTCCATTATGATGTCATAATGCAAAATTCCATTATGATGTCATAATGCAACATTCCATTATGATGTCATAATGCAAAATTCCATTATGATGTCATAATGTAAAAATTCCATTATGATGTCATAATGCAAAATTCCATTATGATGACATAATGTAAAAATTCCATTATGATGTCATAATGTAAAAATTCCATTATGATGTCATAATGCAAAATTCCATTATGATGTCATAATGTAAAAATTCCATTATGATGTCATAATGCAAAATTCCATAATGATGTCATAATGCAAAATTCCATTATGATGTCATAATGTAAAAATTCCATTATGATGTCATAATGTAAAAATTGAATTATGATGTCATAATGCAAAATTCCATTATGATGTCATAATGCAAAATTCCATTATGATGTCATAATGCAAAATTCCATTATGATGTCATAATGCAACATTCCATTATGATGTCATAATGCAAAATTCCATTATGATGTCATAATGTAAAAATTCCATTATGATGTCATAATGCAAAATTCCATTATGATGTCATAATGCAAAATTCCATTATGATGTCATAATGTAAAAATTCCATTATGATGTCTTAATGCAAAATTCCATTATGATGTCATAATGTAAAAATTCCATTATGATGTCATAATGTAAAAATTCCATTATGATGTCATAATGCAAAATTCCATAATGATGTCATAATGCAAAATTCCATTATGATGTCATAATGTAAAAATTCCATTATGATGTCATAATGCAAAATGCAATTATGATGTAAATAATGCAAAATTCCATTATGATGTCATAATGTAAAAAATCCATTATGATGTCATAATGCAAAATGCCATTATGATGTCATAATGTAAAATTCCATTATGGTGTCATAATGTAACATTCCATTATGATGTCATAATTCAAAATTCCATTATGATGTCATAATGTAACATTCCATTATGATGTCATAATGCAACATTCCATTATGATGTCATAATGCAACATTCCATTATGATGTCATAATGCAAAATTCCATTATGATGTCATAATGCAACATTCCATTATGATGCCATAATGCAACATTCCATTATGATGTCATAATGCAAAATTCCATTATGATGTCATAATGCAAAATTCCATTATGATGTCATAATGCAAAATTCCATTATGATGTCATAATGCAACATTCTATTATGAAGTCATAATGTAACATTCCATTATGATGTCATAATGCAAAATTCCATTATGATGTCATAATGCAACATTCCATTATGATGTCATAATGCAACATTCCATTATGATGTCATAATGTAAAAATGCCATTATGATGTCATAATGCAACATTCCGTTATGATGTCATAATGTAAAAATTCCATTATGATGTCATAATGCAACATTCCGTTATGATGTCATAATGCAAAATTCCATTATGATGTCATAATGTAAAAATTCCATTATGATGTCATAATGCAAAATTCCATTATGATGTCATAATGTAAAAATTATATTATGATGTCATAATGTAAAAATTCAGTTATGATGTCATAATGCAAAATGCCATTATGATGTCATAATGTAAAAATTGAATTATGATGTCATAATGCAAAATTCCATTATGATGTCATAATGTAACATTCCATTATGATGTCATAATGCAAAATTCCATTATGATGTCATAATGCAAAATTCCATTATGATGTCATAATGCAACATTCCATTATGATGTCATAATGCAAAATTCCATTATGATGTCATAATGTAAAAATTCCATTATGATGTCATAATGCAAAATTCCATTATGATGTCATAATGCAAAATTCCATTATGATGACATAATGTAAAAATTCCATTATGATGTCATAATGTAAAAATTCTATTATGTCATAATGCAAAATTCCATTATGATGTCATAATGTAAAAATTGAATTATGATGTCATAATGCAAAATGCCATTGAGATGTCATAATGTAAAAATTGAATTATGATGAAATAATGTAACATTCCATTATGATGGCCTAATGCAAAATTCCATTATGATGTCATAATGCAAAATTCCATTATGATGTCATAATGCAACATTCCATTATGATGTCATAATGTAAAATTCCATTATGGTGTCATAATGTAACATTCCATTATGATGTCATAATGCAACATTCCATTATGATGTCATAATGCAACATTCCATTATGATGTCATAATGCAAAATTCCATTATGGTGTCATAATGCAACATTCCATTATGATGCCATAATGCAACATTCCATTATGATGTCATAATGTAAAATTCCATTATGATGTCATAATGCAAAATTCCATTATGATGTCATAATGCAAAATTCCATTATGATGTCATAATGCAACATTCTATTATGAAGTCATAATGTAACATTCCATTATGATGTCATAATGCAAAATTCCATTATGATGTCATAATGCAACATTCCATTATGATGTCATAATGCAACATTCCATTATGATGTCATAATGTAAAAATGCCATTATGATGTCATAATGCAACATTCCGTTATGATGTCATAATGTAAAAATTCCATTATGATGTCATAATGCAACATTCCGTTATGATGTCATAATGCAAAATTCCATTATGATGTCATAATGCAACATTCCATTATGATGTCATAATGTAAAATTCCATTATGATGTCATAATGCAACATTCCATTATGATGTCATAATGTAAAAATTCCATTATGATGTCATAATGCAACATTCCATTATGATGTCATAATGCAACATTCTATTATGAAGTCATAATGTAACATTCCATTATGATGTCATAATGCAAAATTCCATTATGATGTCATAATGCAACATTCTATTATGATGTCATAATGCAACATTCCATTATGATGTCATAATGTAAAAATGCCATTATGATGTCATAATGCAACATTCCGTTATGATGTCATAATGTAAAAATTCCATTATGATGTCATAATGCAACATTCAGTTATGATGTCATAATGCAAAATTCCATTATGATGTCATAATGTAAAAATTCCATTATGATGTCATAATGCAAAATTCCATTATGATGTCATAATGTAAAAATTCTATTATGATGTCATAATGTAAAAATTCAGTTATGATGTCATAATGCAAAATGCCATTATGATGTCATAATGTAAAAATTGAATTATGATGTCATAATGCAAAATTCCATTATGATGTCATAATGCAAAATTCCATTATGATGTCATAATGCAACATTCCATTATGATGTCATAATGCAAAATTCCATTATGATGTCATAATGCAAAATGCCATTATGATGTCATAATGTAAAAATTGAATTATGATGTCATAATGCAAAATTCCACTATGATGTCATAATGTAAAATTCCATTATGATGTCATAATGCAAAATTCCATTATGATGTCATAATGTAAAAATTCCATTATGATGTCATAATGCAAAATTCCATTATGATTTCATAATGTAAAAATTCCATTATGATGTCATAATGCAAAATTCCACTATGATGTCATAATGTAAAATTCCATTATGATGTCATAATGCAACATTCCATTATGATGTCATAATGTAAAATTCCATTATGATGTCATAATGCAACATTCCATTATGATGTCATAATGTAAAAATTCCATTATGATGTCATAATGCAACATTCCATTATGATGTCATAATGCAACATTCTATTATGAAGTCATAATGTAACATTCCATTATGATGTCATAATGCAAAATTCCATTATGATGTCATAATGCAACATTCTATTATGATGTCATAATGCAACATTCCATTATGATGTCATAATGTAAAAATGCCATTATGATGTCATAATGCAACATTCCGTTATGATGTCATAATGTAAAAATTCCATTATGA
The DNA here is from genome assembly GCF_035609145.1 of Eleutherodactylus coqui. Classification (NCBI taxonomy): domain Eukaryota; kingdom Metazoa; phylum Chordata; class Amphibia; order Anura; family Eleutherodactylidae; genus Eleutherodactylus; species Eleutherodactylus coqui. The sequence goes on from NW_027102257.1 coordinate 56,263, forward strand.
TGTCATAATGCAACATTCAGTTATGATGTCATAATGCAAAATTCCATTATGATGTCATAATGTAAAAATTCCATTATGATGTCATAATGCAAAATTCCATTATGATGTCATAATGTAAAAATTCTATTATGATGTCATAATGTAAAAATTCAGTTATGATGTCATAATGCAAAATGCCATTATGATGTCATAATGTAAAAATTGAATTATGATGTCATAATGCAAAATTCCATTATGATGTCATAATGCAAAATTCCATTATGATGTCATAATGCAACATTCCATTATGATGTCATAATGCAAAATTCCATTATGATGTCATAATGCAAAATGCCATTATGATGTCATAATGTAAAAATTGAATTATGATGTCATAATGCAAAATTCCACTATGATGTCATAATGTAAAATTCCATTATGATGTCATAATGCAAAATTCCATTATGATGTCATAATGTAAAAATTCCATTATGATGTCATAATGCAAAATTCCATTATGATTTCATAATGTAAAAATTCCATTATGATGTCATAATGCAAAATTCCACTATGATGTCATAATGTAAAATTCCATTATGATGTCATAATGCAAAATTCCATTATGATGTCATAATGTAAAATTCCATTATGATGTCATAATGCAAAATGCCATTGAGATGTCATAATGTAAAAATTGAATTATGATGAAATAATGTAACATTCCATTATGATGGCCTAATGCAAAATTCCATTATGATGTCATAATGCAACATTCCATTATGATGTCATAATGTAAAAATTCCATTATGATGTCATAATGCAACATTCCATTATGATGTCATAATGCAACATTCTATTATGAAGTCATAATGTAACATTCCATTATGATGTCATAATGCAAAATTCCATTATGATGTCATAATGCAACATTCCATTATGATGTCATAATGCAACATTCCATTATGATGTCATAATGTAAAAATGCCATTATGATGTCATAATGCAACATTCCGTTATGATGTCATAATGTAAAAATTCCATTATGATGTCATAATGCAAAATTCCATTATGATGTCATAATGTAAAAATTCTATTATGATGTCATAATGTAAAAATTCAGTTATGATGTCATAATGCAAAATGCCATTATGATGTCATAATGTAAAAATTGAATTATGATGTCATAATGCAAAATTCCATTATGATGTCATAATGCAAAATTCCATTATGATGTCATAATGCAAAATTCCATTATGATGTCATAATGCAACATTCCATTATGATGTCATAATGCAAAATTCCATTATGATGTCATAATGTAAAAATTCCATTATGATGTCATAATGCAAAATTCCATTATGATGTCATAATGTAAAAATTCCATTATGATGTCATAATGCAAAATTCCATTATGATGTCATAATGTAAAAATTCCATTATGATGTCATAATGCAAAATTCCATTATGATGTCATAATGTAAAATTCCATTATGATGTCATAATGCAATATTCCATTATGATGTCATAATGTAAAATTCCATTATGATGTCATAATGCAACATTCCATTATGATGTCATAATGTAAAAATTCCATTATGATGTCATAATGCAACATTCCATTATGATGTCATAATGTAAAAATTTCATTATGATGTCATAATGCAAAATTCCATTATGATGTCATAATGTAAAAGTTCTATTATGATGTCATAATGCAAAATGCCATTATGATGTCATAATGTAAAAATTCCATTATGATGTCATAATGCAACATTCCATTATGATGTCATAATGTAAAAATTCCATTATGATGTCATAATGCAAAATTCCATTATGATGTCATAATGTAAAAATTCCATTATGATGTCATAATGCAAAATTCCATTATGATGTCATAATGTAAAAATTCCATTATGATGTCTTAATGCAAAATTCCATTATGATGTCATAATGTAAAAATTCTATTATGATGTCATAATGCAAAATTCCATTATGATGTCATAATGTAAAAATTCCATTATGATGTCATAATGCAAAATTCCATAATGATGTCATAATGCAAAATTCCATTATGATGTCATAATGTAAAAATTCCATTATGATGTCATAATGCAAAATGCCATTATGATGTAAATAATGCAAAATTCCATTATGATGTCATAATGTAAAAAATCCATTATGATGTCATAATGCAAAATGCCATTATGATGTCATAATGTAAAATTCCATTATGGTGTCATAATGTAACATTCCATTATGATGTCATAATGCAACATTCCATTATGATGTCATAATGCAACATTCCATTATGATGTCATAATGCAAAATTCCATTATGGTGTCATAATGCAACATTCCATTATGATGCCATAATGCAACATTCCATTATGATGTCATAATGTAAAATTCCATTATGATGTCATAATGCAAAATTCCATTATGATGTCATAATGCAAAATTCCATTATGATGTCATAATGCAACATTCTATTATGAAGTCATAATGTAACATTCCATTATGATGTCATAATGCAAAATTCCATTATGATGTCATAATGCAACATTCCATTATGATGTCATAATGCAACATTCCATTATGATGTCATAATGTAAAAATGCCATTATGATGTCATAATGCAACATTCCGTTATGATGTCATAATGTAAAAATTCCATTATGATGTCATAATGCAACATTCCGTTATGATGTCATAATGCAAAATTCCATTATGATGTCATAATGCAACATTCCATTATGATGTCATAATGTAAAATTCCATTATGATGTCATAATGCAACATTCCATTATGATGTCATAATGTAAAAATTCCATTATGATGTCATAATGCAACATTCCATTATGATGTCATAATGCAACATTCTATTATGAAGTCATAATGTAACATTCCATTATGATGTCATAATGCAAAATTCCATTATGATGTCATAATGCAACATTCTATTATGATGTCATAATGCAACATTCCATTATGATGTCATAATGTAAAAATGCCATTATGATGTCATAATGCAACATTCCGTTATGATGTCATAATGTAAAAATTCCATTATGATGTCATAATGCAACATTCAGTTATGATGTCATAATGCAAAATTCCATTATGATGTCATAATGTAAAAATTCCATTATGATGTCATAATGCAAAATTCCATTATGATGTCATAATGTAAAAATTCTATTATGATGTCATAATGTAAAAATTCAGTTATGATGTCATAATGCAAAATGCCATTATGATGTCATAATGTAAAAATTGAATTATGATGTCATAATGCAAAATTCCATTATGATGTCATAATGCAAAATTCCATTATGATGTCATAATGCAACATTCCATTATGATGTCATAATGCAAAATTCCATTATGATGTCATAATGCAAAATGCCATTATGATGTCATAATGTAAAAATTGAATTATGATGTCATAATGCAAAATTCCACTATGATGTCATAATGTAAAATTCCATTATGATGTCATAATGCAAAATTCCATTATGATGTCATAATGTAAAAATTCCATTATGATGTCATAATGCAAAATTCCATTATGATTTCATAATGTAAAAATTCCATTATGATGTCATAATGCAAAATTCCACTATGATGTCATAATGTAAAATTCCATTATGATGTCATAATGCAACATTCCATTATGATGTCATAATGTAAAATTCCATTATGATGTCATAATGCAACATTCCATTATGATGTCATAATGTAAAAATTCCATTATGATGTCATAATGCAACATTCCATTATGATGTCATAATGCAACATTCTATTATGAAGTCATAATGTAACATTCCATTATGATGTCATAATGCAAAATTCCATTATGATGTCATAATGCAACATTCTATTATGATGTCATAATGCAACATTCCATTATGATGTCATAATGTAAAAATGCCATTATGATGTCATAATGCAACATTCCGTTATGATGTCATAATGTAAAAATTCCATTATGATGTCATAATGCAACATTCAGTTATGATGTCATAATGCAAAATTCCATTATGATGTCATAATGTAAAAATTCCATTATGATGTCATAATGCAAAATTCCATTATGATGTCATAATGTAAAAATTCTATTATGATGTCATAATGTAAAAATTCAGTTATGATGTCATAATGCAAAATGCCATTATGATGTCATAATGTAAAAATTGAATTATGATGTCATAATGCAAAATTCCATTATGATGTCATAATGCAAAATTCCATTATGATGTCATAATGCAACATTCCATTATGATGTCATAATGCAAAATTCCATTATGATGTCATAATGCAAAATGCCATTATGATGTCATAATGTAAAAATTGAATTATGATGTCATAATGCAAAATTCCACTATGATGTCATAATGTAAAATTCCATTATGATGTCATAATGCAAAATTCCATTATGATGTCATAATGTAAAAATTCCATTATGATGTCATAATGCAAAATTCCATTATGATTTCATAATGTAAAAATTCCATTATGATGTCATAATGCAAAATTCCACTATGATGTCATAATGTAAAATTCCATTATGATGTCATAATGCAAAATTCCATTATGATGTCATAATGTAAAATTCCATTATGATGTCATAATGCAAAATGCCATTGAGATGTCATAATGTAAAAATTGAATTATGATGAAATAATGTAACATTCCATTATGATGGCCTAATGCAAAATTCCATTATGATGTCATAATGCAACATTCCATTATGATGTCATAATGTAAAAATTCCATTATGATGTCATAATGCAACATTCCATTATGATGTCATAATGCAACATTCTATTATGAAGTCATAATGTAACATTCCATTATGATGTCATAATGCAAAATTCCATTATGATGTCATAATGCAACATTCCATTATGATGTCATAATGCAACATTCCATTATGATGTCATAATGTAAAAATGCCATTATGATGTCATAATGCAACATTCCGTTATGATGTCATAATGTAAAAATTCCATTATGATGTCATAATGCAAAATTCCATTATGATGTCATAATGTAAAAATTCTATTATGATGTCATAATGTAAAAATTCAGTTATGATGTCATAATGCAAAATGCCATTATGATGTCATAATGTAAAAATTGAATTATGATGTCATAATGCAAAATTCCATTATGATGTCATAATGCAAAATTCCATTATGATGTCATAATGCAAAATTCCATTATGATGTCATAATGCAACATTCCATTATGATGTCATAATGCAAAATTCCATTATGATGTCATAATGTAAAAATTCCATTATGATGTCATAATGCAAAATTCCATTATGATGACATAATGTAAAAATTCCATTATGATGTCATAATGTAAAAATTCCATTATGATGTCATAATGCAAAATTCCATTATGATGACATAATGTAAAAATTCCATTATGATGTCATAATGTAAAAATTCTATTATGATGTCATAATGCAAAATTCCATTATGATGTCATAATGTAAAAATTCAATTATGATGTGATAATGCAAAATGCCATTGAGATGTCATAATGTAAAAATTGAATTATGATGTCATAATGTAACATTCCATTATGATGGCCTAATGCAAAATTCCATTATGATGTCATAATGCAAAATTCCATTTTGATGTCAAAATGCAACATTCCATTATGATGTCATAATGCAAAATTCCATTATGATGTCATAATGTAAAAATTCCATTATGATGTCATAATGCAAAATTCCATTATGATTTCATAATGTAAAAATTCCATTATGATGTCATAATGCAAAATTCCTCTATGATGTCATAATGTAAAATTCCATTATGATGTCATAATGCAACATTCCATTATGATGTCATAATGTAAAATTCCATTATGATGTCATAATGCAACATTCCATTATGATGTCATAATGTAAAATTCCATTATGATTTCATAATGCAACATTCCATTATGATGTCATAATGTAAAAATTCCATTATGATGTCATAATGCAACATTCCATTATGATGTCATAATGTAAAAATAGAATTATTATGTCATAATGCAAAATTTCATTATGATGTCATAATGTAACATTCCATTTTGATGTCATAATGCAACATTCCAATATGATGTCATAATGTAAAAATTCCATTATGATGTCATAATGCAAAATTCCATTATGATGTCATAATGTAAAAATTCCATTATGATGTCATAATGCAAAATTCCATTATGATGTCATAATGCAACATTCCATTATGATGTCATAATGCAACATTCCATTATGATGTCATAATGCAACATTCTATTATGAAGTCATAATGTAACATTCCATTATGATGTCATAATGCAAAATTCCATTATGATGTCATAATGCAACATTCCATTATGATGTCATAATGCAACATTCCATTATGATGTCATAATGTAAAAATGCCATTATGATGTCATAATGCAACATTCCGTTATGATGTCATAATGTAAAAATTCCATTATGATGTCATAATGCAACATTCAGTTATGATGTCATAATGCAAAATTCCATTATGATGTCATAATGTAAAAATTCCATTATGATGTCATAATGCAAAATTCCATTATGATGTCATAATGTAAAAATTCTATTATGATGTCATAATGTAAAAATTCAGTTATGATGTCATAATGCAAAATGCCATTATGATGTCATAATGTAAAAATTGAATTATGATGTCATAATGCAAAATTCCATTATGATGTCATAATGCAAAATTCCATTATGATGTCATAATGCAAAATTCCATTATGATGTCATAATGCAACATTCCATTATGATGTCATAATGCAAAATTCCATTATGATGTCATAATGCAAAATGCCATTATGATGTCATAATGTAAAAATTGAATTATGATGTCATAATGCAAAATTCCACTATGATGTCATAATGTAAAATTCCATTATGATGTCATAATGCAAAATTCCATTATGATGTCATAATGTAAAAATTCCATTATGATGTCATAATGCAAAATTCCATTATGATTTCATAATGTAAAAATTCCATTATGATGTCATAATGCAAAATTCCACTATGATGTCATAATGTAAAATTCCATTATGATGTCATAATGCAAAATTCCATTATGATGTCATAATGTAACATTCCATTATGATGTCATAATGCAAAATTCCATTATGATGTCATAATGCAAAATTCCATTATGATGTCATAATGCAACATTCCATTATGATGTCATAATGCAAAATTCCATTATGATGTCATAATGTAAAAATTCCATTATGATGTCATAATGCAAAATTCCATTATGATGACATAATGTAAAAATTCCATTATGATGTCATAATGCAAAATTCCATTATGATGTCATAATGTAAAAATTCTATTATGATGTCATAATGCAAAATTCCATTATGATGTCATAATGTAAAAATTCAATTATGATGTCATAATGCAAAATGCCATTGAGATGTCATAATGTAAAAATTGAATTATGATGAAATAATGTAACATTCCATTATGATGGCCTAATGCAAAATTCCATTATGATGTCATAATGCAAAATTCCATTATGATGTCATAATGCAACATTCCATTATGATGTCATAATGCAAAATTCCATTATGATGTCATAATGTAAAATTCCATTATGATGTCATAATGCAACATTCCATTATGATGTCATAATGTAAAATTCCATTATGATGTCATAATGCAACATTCCATTATGATGTCATAATGTTAAAATTCCATTATGATGTCATAATGCAACATTCCGTTATGATGTCATAATGCAACATTCCGTTATGATGTCATAATGCAAAATTCCATTATGATGTCATAATGTAAAAATTCCATTATGATGTCATAATGCAAAATTCCATTATGATGTCATAATGTAAAAATTCTATTCTGATGTCATAATGCAAAATTCCATTATGATGTCATAATGTAAAAATTCAATTATGATGTCATAATGCAAAAAGCCATTGAGATGTCATAATGTTTAAAATTGAATCATGATGTCATAATGCAAAATTCCATTATGATGTCATAATGTAACATTCCATTATGATGGCCTAATGCAAAATTCCATTATGATGTCATAATGCAAAATTCCATTATGATGTCATAATGCAACTTTCTATTATGATGTCATAATGCAAAATTCCATTATGATGTCATAATGTAAAAATTCCATTATGATGTCATAATGCAAAATTCCATTATGATGTCATAACGTAAAAATTCCATTATGATGTCATAATGCAAAATTCCATTATGATGTCATAATGTAAAATTCCATTATGATGTCATAATGCAACATTCCATTATGATGTCATAATGTAAAATTCCATTATGATGTCATAATGCAACATTCCATTATGATGTCATAATGTAAAAATTCCATTATGATGTCATAATGCAACATTCCATTATGATGTCATAATGTAAAAATTTCATTATGATGTCATAATGCAAAATTCCATTATGATGTCATAATGTAAAAGTTCTATTATGATGTCATAATGCAAAATGCCATTATGATGTCATAATGTAAAAATTCCATTATGATGTCATAATGCAAAATGCCATTATGATGTCATAATGTAAAAATTGAATTATGATGTCATAATGCAAAATTTCATTATGATGTCATAATGTAACATTCCATTATGATGTCATAATGCAACATTCCATTATGATGTCATAATGTAAAAATTCCATTATGATGTCATAATGCAAAAATCCATTATGATGTCATAATGTAAAAATTCCATTATGATGTCATAATGCAAAATTCCATTTTGATGTCATAATGTAAAAATTCCATTATGATGTCTTAATGCAAAATTCCATTATGATGTCATAATGTAAAAATTCTATTATGATGTCATAATGCAAAATTCCATTATGATGTCATAATGTAAAAATTTCATTATGATGTCATAATGCAAAATTCCATAATGATGTCATAATGCAAAATTCCATTATGATGTCATAATGTAAAAATTCCATTATGATGTCATAATGCAAAATTCCATTATGATTTCATAATGTAAAAATTCCATTATGATGTCATAATGCAAAATTCCACTATGATGTCATAATGTAAAATTCCATTATGATGTCATAATGCAACATTCCATTATGATGTCATAATGTAAAATTCCATTATGATGTCATAATGCAACATTCCATTATGATGTCATAATGTAAAATTCCATTATGATGTCATAATGCAACATTCCATTATGATGTCATAATGTAAAAATTCCATTATGATGTCATAATGCAACATTCCATTATGATGTCATAATGTAAAAATTTAATTATGATGTCATAATGCAAAATTTCATTATGATGTCATAATGTAACATGCCATTATGATGTCATAATGCAACATTCCAATATGATGTCATAATGTAAAAATTCCATTATGATGTCATAATGCAAAATTCCATTATGATGTCATAATGTAAAAATTCCATTATGATGTCATAATGCAAAATTCCATTATGATGTCATAATGTAAAAATTCCATTATGATGCCTTAATCCAAAATTCCATTATGATGTCATAATGTAAAAATTCTATTATGATGTCATAATGCAAAATACCATTATGATGTCATATGGTAAAAATTCCATTATGATGTCATAATGCAAAATTCCATAATGATGTCATAATGCAAAATTCCATTATGATGTCATAATGTAAAAATTCCATTATGATGTCATAATGCAAAATGCCATTATGATGTAAATAATGCAAAATTCCATTATGATGTCATAATGTAAAAATTCCATTATGATGTCATAATGCAAAATGTCATTATGATGTCATAATGTAAAATTCCATTATGGTGTCATAATGTAACATTCCATTATGATGTCATAATTCAAAATTCCATTATGATGTCATAATGTAACATTCCATTATGATGTCATAATGCAACATTCCATTATGATGTCATAATGCAACATTCCATTATGATGTCATAATGTAAAAATTCCATTATGATGTCATAATGCAACATTCCATTATGATGCCATAATGCAACATTCCATTATGATGTCATAATGCAACATTCTATTATGAAGTCATAATGTAACATTCCATAATGATGTCATAATGCAAAATTCCATTATGATGTCATAATGCAACATTCCATTATGACGTCATAATGCAAAATTCCATAATGATGTCATAATGCAAAATTCCATTATGATGTCATAATGTAAAAATTCCATTATGATGTCATAATGCAACATTCCGTTATGATGTCATAATGCAACATTCCGTTATGATGTCATAATGCAAAATTCCATTATGATGTCATAATGTAAAAATTCCATTATGATGTCATAATGCAAAATTCCATTATGATGTCATAATGTAAAAATTCTATTATGATGTCATAATGCAAAATTCCATTATGATGTCATAATGCAAAAAGCCATTGAGATGTCATAATGTTTAAAATTGAATTATGATGTCATAATGCAAAATTCCATTATGATGTCATAATGCAACATTCCATTATGATGGCCTAATGCAAAATTCCATTATGATGTCATAATGCAAAATTCCATTATGATGTCATAATGCAACATTCCATTATGATGTCATAATGCAAAATTCCATTATGATGTCATAATGTAAAAATCCATTATGGTGTCATAATGTAACATTCCATTATGATGTCATAATGTAAAAATTTCATTATGATGTCATAATGCAAAATTCCATTATGATGTCATAATGTAAAAGTTCTATTATGATGTCATAATGCAAAATGCCATTATGATGTCATAATGTAAAAATTCCATTATGATGTCATAATGCAAAATGCCATCATGATGTCATAATGTAAAAATTGAATTATGATGTCATAATGCAAAATTTCATTATGATGTCATAATGTAACATTCCATTATGATGTCATAATGCAACATTCCATTATGATGTCATAATGTAAAAATTCCATTATGATGTCATAATGCAAAATTCCATTATGATGTCATAATTAGAGATGAGCGAACACGTTCGGCTCCGCCCCTTTTTCGCCCGAACACCGAACTTTGCGAACACTTCAGTGTTCGGGCGAAAAAGTTCGGGGGCCGCCGTGGCAGCGCGGGGGGTGCGGCGGGGAGTGGGGGGGAGAGGGAGAGAGAGAGGGCTCCCCCCTGTTCCCCGCTACTGCCGCCCGCGCCGCCGCGCATCTCCCCGCCCCCCGGCGGCACCCGGACACTTACGCGCGAACACTGCAGTGTTCGGCAAAGCCGGTGTCCGGGTGCGGATGTGTCCGTAACGGACACGTTCGCTCATCCCTAGTCATAATGTAAAAATTCCATTATGATGTCATAATGCAAAATTCCATTATGATGTCTTAATGTAAAAATTCCATTATGATGTCTTAATGCAAAATTCCATTATGATGTCATAATGTAAAAATTCCATTATGATGTCATAATGTAAAAATTCCATTATGATGTCATAATGCAAAATTCCATAATGATGTCATAATGCAAAATTCCATTATGATGTCATAATGTAAAAATTCCATTATGATGTCATAATGCAAAATGCCATTATGATGTAAATAATGCAAAATTCCATTATGATGTCATAATGTAAAAAATCCATTATGATGTCATAATGCAACATTCCATTATGATGTCATAATGTAAAATTCCATTATGATGTCATAATGCAACATTCCATTATGATGTCATAATGTAAAATTCCATTATGATTTCATAATGCAACATTCCATTATGATGTCATAATGTAAAAATTCCATTATGATGTCATAATGCAACATTCCATTATGATGTCATAATGTAAAAATAGAATTATTATGTCATAATGCAAAATTTCATTATGATGTCATAATGTAACATTCCATTTTGATGTCATAATGCAACATTCCAATATGATGTCATAATGTAAAAATTCCATTATGATGTCATAATGCAAAATTCCATTATGATGTCATAATGTAAAAATTCCATTATGATGTCATAATGCAAAATTCCATTATGATGTCATAATGCAACATTCCATTATGATGTCATAATGCAACATTCTATTATGAAGTCATAATGTAACATTCCATTATGATGTCATAATGCAAAATTCCATTATGATGTCATAATGCAACATTCCATTATGATGTCATAATGCAACATTCCATTATGATGTCATAATGTAAAAATGCCATTATGATGTCATAATGCAACATTCCGTTATGATGTCATAATGTAAAAATTCCATTATGATGTCATAATGCAAAATTCCATTATGATGTCATAATGTAAAAATTCTATTATGATGTCATAATGTAAAAATTCAGTTATGATGTCATAATGCAAAATGCCATTATGATGTCATAATGTAAAAATTGAATTATGATGTCATAATGCAAAATTCCATTATGATGTCATAATGCAAAATTCCATTATGATGTCATAATGCAAAATTCCATTATGATGTCATAATGCAACATTCCATTATGATGTCATAATGCAAAATTCCATTATGATGTCATAATGTAAAAATTCCATTATGATGTCATAATGCAAAATTCCATTATGATGACATAATGTAAAAATTCCATTATGATGTCATAATGTAAAAATTCCATTATGATGTCATAATGCAAAATTCCATTATGATGTCATAATGTAAAAATTCCATTATGATGTCATAATGCAAAATTCCATTATGATGTCATAATGTAAAAATTCCATTATGATGTCATAATGCAAAATTCCATTATGATGTCATAATGCAAAATTCCATTATGATGTCATAATGTAAAAATTCCATTATGATGTCTTAATGCAAAATTCCATTATGATGTCATAATGTAAAAATTCCATTATGATGTCATAATGTAAAAATTCCATTATGATGTCATAATGCAAAATTCCATAATGATGTCATAATGCAAAATTCCATTATGATGTCATAATGTAAAAATTCCATTATGATGTCATAATGCAAAATGCAATTATGATGTAAATAATGCAAAATTCCATTATGATGTCATAATGTAAAAAATCCATTATGATGTCATAATGCAAAATGCCATTATGATGTCATAATGTAAAATTCCATTATGGTGTCATAATGTAACATTCCATTATGATGTCATAATTCAAAATTCCATTATGATGTCATAATGTAACATTCCATTATGATGTCATAATGCAACATTCCATTATGATGTCATAATGCAACATTCCATTATGATGTCATAATGCAAAATTCCATTATGATGTCATAATGCAACATTCCATTATGATGCCATAATGCAACATTCCATTATGATGTCATAATGCAAAATTCCATTATGATGTCATAATGCAAAATTCCATTATGATGTCATAATGCAAAATTCCATTATGATGTCATAATGCAACATTCTATTATGAAGTCATAATGTAACATTCCATTATGATGTCATAATGCAAAATTCCATTATGATGTCATAATGCAACATTCCATTATGATGTCATAATGCAACATTCCATTATGATGTCATAATGTAAAAATGCCATTATGATGTCATAATGCAACATTCCGTTATGATGTCATAATGTAAAAATTCCATTATGATGTCATAATGCAACATTCCGTTATGATGTCATAATGCAAAATTCCATTATGATGTCATAATGTAAAAATTCCATTATGATGTCATAATGCAAAATTCCATTATGATGTCATAATGTAAAAATTCTATTATGATGTCATAATGTAAAAATTCAGTTATGATGTCATAATGCAAAATGCCATTATGATGTCATAATGTAAAAATTGAATTATGATGTCATAATGCAAAATTCCATTATGATGTCATAATGCAAAATTCCATTATGATGTCATAATGCAAAATTCCATTATGATGTCATAATGCAACATTCCATTATGATGTCATAATGCAAAATTCCATTATGATGTCATAATGCAAAATGCCATTATGATGTCATAATGTAAAAATTGAATTATGATGTCATAATGCAAAATTCCACTATGATGTCATAATGTAAAATTCCATTATGATGTCATAATGCAAAATTCCATTATGATGTCATAATGTAAAAATTCCATTATGATGTCATAATGCAAAATTCCATTATGATTTCATAATGTAAAAATTCCATTATGATGTCATAATGCAAAATTCCACAATGATGTCATAATGTAAAATTCCATTATGATGTCATAATGCAAAATTCCATTATGATGTCATAATGTAAAATTCCATTATGATGTCATAATGCAAAATGCCATTGAGATGTCATAATGTAAAAATTGAATTATGATGAAATAATGTAACATTCCATTATGATGGCCTAATGCAAAATTCCATTATGATGTCATAATGCAACATTCCATTATGATGTCATAATGTAAAAATTCCATTATGATGTCATAATGCAACATTCCATTATGATGTCATAATGCAACATTCTATTATGAAGTCATAATGTAACATTCCATTATGATGTCATAATGCAAAATTCCATTATGATGTCATAATGCAACATTCCATTATGATGTCATAATGCAACATTCCATTATGATGTCATAATGTAAAAATGCCATTATGATGTCATAATGCAACATTCCGTTATGATGTCATAATGTAAAAATTCCATTATGATGTCATAATGCAAAATTCCATTATGATGTCATAATGTAAAAATTCTATTATGATGTCATAATGTAAAAATTCAGTTATGATGTCATAATGCAAAATGCCATTATGATGTCATAATGTAAAAATTGAATTATGATGTCATAATGCAAAATTCCATTATGATGTCATAATGCAAAATTCCATTATGATGTCATAATGCAAAATTCCATTATGATGTCATAATGCAACATTCCATTATGATGTCATAATGCAAAATTCCATTATGATGTCATAATGTAAAAATTCCATTATGATGTCATAATGCAAAATTCCATTATGATGACATAATGTAAAAATTCCATTATGATGTCATAATGCAAAATGCCATTATGATGTAAATAATGCAAAATTCCATTATGATGTCATAATGTAAAAAATCCATTATGATGTCATAATGCAAAATGCCATTATGATGTCATAATGTAAAATTCCATTATGGTGTCATAATGTAACATTCCATTATGATGTCATAATTCAAAATTCCATTATGATGTCATAATGTAACATTCCATTATGATGTCATAATGCAACATTCCATTATGATGTCATAATGCAACATTCCATTATGATGTCATAATGCAAAATTCCATTATGATGTCATAATGCAACATTCCATTATGATGCCATAATGCAACATTCCATTATGATGTCATAATGCAAAATTCCATTATGATGTCATAATGCAAAATTCCATTATGATGTCATAATGCAAAATTCCATTATGATGTCATAATGCAACATTCTATTATGAAGTCATAATGTAACATTCCATTATGATGTCATAATGCAAAATTCCATTATGATGTCATAATGCAACATTCCATTATGATGTCATAATGCAACATTCCATTATGATGTCATAATGTAAAAATGCCATTATGATGTCATAATGCAACATTCCGTTATGATGTCATAATGTAAAAATTCTATTATGATGTCATAATGTAAAAATTCAGTTATGATGTCATAATGCAAAATGCCATTATGATGTTATAATGTAAAAATTGAATTATGATGTCATAATGCAAAATTCCATTATGATGTCATAATGTAACATTCCATTATGATGTCATAATGCAAAATTCCATTATGATGTCATAATGCAAAATTCCATTATGATGTCATAATGCAACATTCCATTATGATGTCATAATGCAAAATTCCATTATGATGTCATAATGTAAAAATTCCATTATGATGTCATAATGCAAAATTCCATTATGATGACATAATGTAAAAATTCCATTATGATGTCATAATGCAAAATTCCATTATGATGTCATAATGTAAAAATTCTATTATGATGTCATAATGCAAAATTCCATTATGATGTCATAATGTAAAAATTCAATTATGATGTCATAATGCAAAATGCCATTGAGATGTCATAATGTAAAAATTGAATTATGATGAAATAATGTAACATTCCATTATGATGGCCTAATGCAAAATTCCATTATGATGTCATAATGCAAAATTCCATTATGATGTCATAATGCAACATTCCATTATGATGTCATAATGCAAAATTCCATTATGATGTCATAATGTAAAAATTCCATTATGATGTCATAATGCAAAATTCCACTATGATGTCATAATGTAAAATTCCATTATGATGTCATAATGCAACATTCCATTATGATGTCATAATGTAAAATTCCATTATGATGTCATAATGCAACATTCCATTATGATATCATAATGTAAAAATTCCATTATGATGTCATAATGCAACATTCCATTATGATGTCATAATGCAACATTCTATTATGAAATCATAATGTAACATTCCATTATGATGTCATAATGCAAAATTCCATTATGATGTCATAATGCAACATTCCATTATGATGTCATAATGCAACATTCCATTATGATGTCATAATGTAAAAATGCCATTATGATGTCATAATGCAACATTCCGTTATGATGTCATAATGTAAAAATTCCATTATGATGTCATAATGCAACATTCAGTTATGATGTCATAATGCAAAATTCCATTATGATGTCATAATGTAAAAATTCCATTATGATGTCATAATGCAAAATTCCATTATGATGTCATAATGTAAAAATTCTATTATGATGTCATAATGTAAAAATTCAGTTATGATGTCATAATGCAAAATGCCATTATGATGTCATAATGTAAAAATTGAATTATGATGTCATAATGCAAAATTCCATTATGATGTCATAATGCAAAATTCCATTATGATGTCATAATGCAAAATTCCATTATGATGTCATAATGCAACATTCCATTATGATGTCATAATGCAAAATTCCATTATGATGTCATAATGTAAAAATTCCATTATGATGTCATAATGTAAAAATTCCATTATGATGTCATAATGCAAAATTCCATTATGATGACATAATGTAAAAATTCCATTATGATGTCATAATGCAAAATTCCATTATGATGTCATAATGTAAAAATTCTATTATGATGTCATAATGCAAAATTCCATTATGATGTCATAATGTAAAAATTCAATTATGATGTCATAATGCAAAATGCCATTGAGATGTCATAATGTAAAAATTGAATTATGATGTCATAATGTAACATTCCATTATGATGGCCTAATGCAAAATTCCATTATGATGTCATAATGTAAAATTCCATTTTGATGTCATAATGCAACATTCCATTATGATGTCATAATGCAAAATTCCATTATGATGTCATAATGTAAAAATTCCATTATGATGTCATAATGCAAAATTCCACTATGATGTCATAATGTAAAATTCCATTATGATGTCATAATGCAACATTCCATTATGATGTCATAATGTAAAATTCCATTATGATGTCATAATGCAACATTCCATTATGATGTCATAATGTAAAATTCCATTATGATGTCATAATGCAACATTCCATTATGATGTCATAATGTAAAAATTCCATTATGATGTCATAATGCAAAATGCCATTATGATGTCATAATGTAAAAATTGAATTGTGATGTCATAATGCAAAATTCCATTATGATGTCATAATGTAACATTCCATTATGATGTCATAATGCAAAATTCCATTATGATGTCATAATGCAAAATTCCATTATGATGTCATAATGCAACATTCCATTATGATGTCATAATGCAAAATTCCATTATGATGTCATAATGTAAAAATTCCATTATGATGTCATAATGCAAAATTCCATTATGATGACATAATGTAAAAATTCCATTATGATGTCATAATGCAAAATTCTATTATGATGTCATAATGTAAAAATTCTATTATGATGTCATAATGCAAAATTCCATTATGATGTCATAATGTAAAAATTCAATTATGATGTCATAATGCAAAATGCCATTGAGATGTCATAATGTAAAAATTGAATTATGATGAAATAATGTAACATTCCATTATGATGGCCTAATGCAAAATTCCATTATGATGTCATAATGCAACATTCCATTATGATGTCATAATGTAAAAATTCCATTATGATGTCATAATGCAACATTCCATTATGATGTCATAATGCAACATTCTATTATGAAGTCATAATGTAACATTCCATTATGATGTCATAATGCAAAATTCCATTATGATGTCATAATGCAACATTCCATTATGATGTCATAATGCAACATTCCATTATGATGTCATAATGTAAAAATGCCATTATGATGTCATAATGCAACATTCCGTTATGATGTCATAATGTAAAAATTCCATTATGATGTCATAATGCAAAATTCCATTATGATGTCATAATGTAAAAATTCTATTATGATGTCATAATGTAAAAATTCAGTTATGATGTCATAATGCAAAATGCCATTATGATGTCATAATGTAAAAATTGAATTATGATGTCATAATGCAAAATTCCATTATGATGTCATAATGCAAAATTCCATTATGATGTCATAATGCAAAATTCCATTATGATGTCATAATGCAACATTCCATTATGATGTCATAATGCAAAATTCCATTATGATGTCATAATGTAAAAATTCCATTATGATGTCATAATGCAAAATTCCATTATGATGACATAATGTAAAAATTCCATTATGATGTCATAATGTAAAAATTCCATTATGATGTCATAATGCAAAATTCCATTATGATGACATAATGTAAAAATTCCATTATGATGTCATAATGTAAAAATTCTATTATGATGTCATAATGCAAAATTCCATTATGATGTCATAATGTAAAAATTCAATTATGATGTGATAATGCAAAATGCCATTGAGATGTCATAATGTAAAAATTGAATTATGATGTCATAATGTAACATTCCATTATGATGGCCTAATGCAAAATTCCATTTTGATGTCAAAATGCAACATTCCATTATGATGTCATAATGCAAAATTCCATTATGATGTCATAATGTAAAAATTCCATTATGATGTCATAATGCAAAATTCCATTATGATTTCATAATGTAAAAATTCCATTATGATGTCATAATGCAAAATTCCTCTATGATGTCATAATGTAAAATTCCATTATGATGTCATAATGCAACATTCCATTATGATGTCATAATGTAAAATTCCATTATGATGTCATAATGCAACATTCCATTATGATGTCATAATGTAAAATTCCATTATGATTTCATAATGCAACATTCCATTATGATGTCATAATGTAAAAATTCCATTATGATGTCATAATGCAACATTCCATTATGATGTCATAATGTAAAAATAGAATTATTATGTCATAATGCAAAATTTCATTATGATGTCATAATGTAACATTCCATTTTGATGTCATAATGCAACATTCCAATATGATGTCATAATGTAAAAATTCCATTATGATGTCATAATGCAAAATTCCATTATGATGTCATAATGTAAAAATTCCATTATGATGTCATAATGCAAAATTCCATTATGATGTCATAATGCAACATTCCATTATGATGTCATAATGCAACATTCTATTATGAAGTCATAATGTAACATTCCATTATGATGTCATAATGCAAAATTCCATTATGATGTCATAATGCAACATTCCATTATGATGTCATAATGCAACATTCCATTATGATGTCATAATGTAAAAATGCCATTATGATGTCATAATGCAACATTCCGTTATGATGTCATAATGTAAAAATTCCATTATGATGTCATAATGCAAAATTCCATTATGATGTCATAATGTAAAAATTCTATTATGATGTCATAATGTAAAAATTCAGTTATGATGTCATAATGCAAAATGCCATTATGATGTCATAATGTAAAAATTGAATTATGATGTCATAATGCAAAATTCCATTATGATGTCATAATGCAAAATTCCATTATGATGTCATAATGCAAAATTCCATTATGATGTCATAATGCAACATTCCATTATGATGTCATAATGCAAAATTCCATTATGATGTCATAATGTAAAAATTCCATTATGATGTCATAATGCAAAATTCCATTATGATGACATAATGTAAAAATTCCATTATGATGTCATAATGTAAAAATTCCATTATGATGTCATAATGCAAAATTCCATTATGATGTCATAATGTAAAAATTCCATTATGATGTCATAATGCAAAATTCCATAATGATGTCATAATGCAAAATTCCATTATGATGTCATAATGTAAAAATTCCATTATGATGTCATAATGTAAAAATTGAATTATGATGTCATAATGCAAAATTCCATTATGATGTCATAATGCAAAATTCCATTATGATGTCATAATGCAAAATTCCATTATGATGTCATAATGCAACATTCCATTATGATGTCATAATGCAAAATTCCATTATGATGTCATAATGTAAAAATTCCATTATGATGTCATAATGCAAAATTCCATTATGATGTCATAATGCAAAATTCCATTATGATGTCATAATGTAAAAATTCCATTATGATGTCTTAATGCAAAATTCCATTATGATGTCATAATGTAAAAATTCCATTATGATGTCATAATGTAAAAATTCCATTATGATGTCATAATGCAAAATTCCATAATGATGTCATAATGCAAAATTCCATTATGATGTCATAATGTAAAAATTCCATTATGATGTCATAATGCAAAATGCAATTATGATGTAAATAATGCAAAATTCCATTATGATGTCATAATGTAAAAAATCCATTATGATGTCATAATGCAAAATGCCATTATGATGTCATAATGTAAAATTCCATTATGGTGTCATAATGTAACATTCCATTATGATGTCATAATTCAAAATTCCATTATGATGTCATAATGTAACATTCCATTATGATGTCATAATGCAACATTCCATTATGATGTCATAATGCAACATTCCATTATGATGTCATAATGCAAAATTCCATTATGATGTCATAATGCAACATTCCATTATGATGCCATAATGCAACATTCCATTATGATGTCATAATGCAAAATTCCATTATGATGTCATAATGCAAAATTCCATTATGATGTCATAATGCAAAATTCCATTATGATGTCATAATGCAACATTCTATTATGAAGTCATAATGTAACATTCCATTATGATGTCATAATGCAAAATTCCATTATGATGTCATAATGCAACATTCCATTATGATGTCATAATGCAACATTCCATTATGATGTCATAATGTAAAAATGCCATTATGATGTCATAATGCAACATTCCGTTATGATGTCATAATGTAAAAATTCCATTATGATGTCATAATGCAACATTCCGTTATGATGTCATAATGCAAAATTCCATTATGATGTCATAATGTAAAAATTCCATTATGATGTCATAATGCAAAATTCCATTATGATGTCATAATGTAAAAATTATATTATGATGTCATAATGTAAAAATTCAGTTATGATGTCATAATGCAAAATGCCATTATGATGTCATAATGTAAAAATTGAATTATGATGTCATAATGCAAAATTCCATTATGATGTCATAATGTAACATTCCATTATGATGTCATAATGCAAAATTCCATTATGATGTCATAATGCAAAATTCCATTATGATGTCATAATGCAACATTCCATTATGATGTCATAATGCAAAATTCCATTATGATGTCATAATGTAAAAATTCCATTATGATGTCATAATGCAAAATTCCATTATGATGTCATAATGCAAAATTCCATTATGATGACATAATGTAAAAATTCCATTATGATGTCATAATGTAAAAATTCTATTATGTCATAATGCAAAATTCCATTATGATGTCATAATGTAAAAATTGAATTATGATGTCATAATGCAAAATGCCATTGAGATGTCATAATGTAAAAATTGAATTATGATGAAATAATGTAACATTCCATTATGATGGCCTAATGCAAAATTCCATTATGATGTCATAATGCAAAATTCCATTATGATGTCATAATGCAACATTCCATTATGATGTCATAATGTAAAATTCCATTATGGTGTCATAATGTAACATTCCATTATGATGTCATAATGCAACATTCCATTATGATGTCATAATGCAACATTCCATTATGATGTCATAATGCAAAATTCCATTATGGTGTCATAATGCAACATTCCATTATGATGCCATAATGCAACATTCCATTATGATGTCATAATGTAAAATTCCATTATGATGTCATAATGCAAAATTCCATTATGATGTCATAATGCAAAATTCCATTATGATGTCATAATGCAACATTCTATTATGAAGTCATAATGTAACATTCCATTATGATGTCATAATGCAAAATTCCATTATGATGTCATAATGCAACATTCCATTATGATGTCATAATGCAACATTCCATTATGATGTCATAATGTAAAAATGCCATTATGATGTCATAATGCAACATTCCGTTATGATGTCATAATGTAAAAATTCCATTATGATGTCATAATGCAACATTCCGTTATGATGTCATAATGCAAAATTCCATTATGATGTCATAATGCAACATTCCATTATGATGTCATAATGTAAAATTCCATTATGATGTCATAATGCAACATTCCATTATGATGTCATAATGTAAAAATTCCATTATGATGTCATAATGCAACATTCCATTATGATGTCATAATGCAACATTCTATTATGAAGTCATAATGTAACATTCCATTATGATGTCATAATGCAAAATTCCATTATGATGTCATAATGCAACATTCTATTATGATGTCATAATGCAACATTCCATTATGATGTCATAATGTAAAAATGCCATTATGATGTCATAATGCAACATTCCGTTATGATGTCATAATGTAAAAATTCCATTATGATGTCATAATGCAACATTCAGTTATGATGTCATAATGCAAAATTCCATTATGATGTCATAATGTAAAAATTCCATTATGATGTCATAATGCAAAATTCCATTATGATGTCATAATGTAAAAATTCTATTATGATGTCATAATGTAAAAATTCAGTTATGATGTCATAATGCAAAATGCCATTATGATGTCATAATGTAAAAATTGAATTATGATGTCATAATGCAAAATTCCATTATGATGTCATAATGCAAAATTCCATTATGATGTCATAATGCAACATTCCATTATGATGTCATAATGCAAAATTCCATTATGATGTCATAATGCAAAATGCCATTATGATGTCATAATGTAAAAATTGAATTATGATGTCATAATGCAAAATTCCACTATGATGTCATAATGTAAAATTCCATTATGATGTCATAATGCAAAATTCCATTATGATGTCATAATGTAAAAATTCCATTATGATGTCATAATGCAAAATTCCATTATGATTTCATAATGTAAAAATTCCATTATGATGTCATAATGCAAAATTCCACTATGATGTCATAATGTAAAATTCCATTATGATGTCATAATGCAACATTCCATTATGATGTCATAATGTAAAATTCCATTATGATGTCATAATGCAACATTCCATTATGATGTCATAATGTAAAAATTCCATTATGATGTCATAATGCAACATTCCATTATGATGTCATAATGCAACATTCTATTATGAAGTCATAATGTAACATTCCATTATGATGTCATAATGCAAAATTCCATTATGATGTCATAATGCAACATTCTATTATGATGTCATAATGCAACATTCCATTATGATGTCATAATGTAAAAATGCCATTATGATGTCATAATGCAACATTCCGTTATGATGTCATAATGTAAAAATTCCATTATGATGTCATAATGCAACATTCAGTTATGATGTCATAATGCAAAATTCCATTATGATGTCATAATGTAAAAATTCCATTATGATGTCATAATGCAAAATTCCATTATGATGTCATAATGTAAAAATTCTATTATGATGTCATAATGTAAAAATTCAGTTATGATGTCATAATGCAAAATGCCATTATGATGTCATAATGTAAAAATTGAATTATGATGTCATAATGCAAAATTCCATTATGATGTCATAATGCAAAATTCCATTATGATGTCATAATGCAACATTCCATTATGATGTCATAATGCAAAATTCCATTATGATGTCATAATGCAAAATGCCATTATGATGTCATAATGTAAAAATTGAATTATGATGTCATAATGCAAAATTCCACTATGATGTCATAATGTAAAATTCCATTATGATGTCATAATGCAAAATTCCATTATGATGTCATAATGTAAAAATTCCATTATGATGTCATAATGCAAAATTCCATTATGATTTCATAATGTAAAAATTCCATTATGATGTCATAATGCAAAATTCCACTATGATGTCATAATGTAAAATTCCATTATGATGTCATAATGCAAAATTCCATTATGATGTCATAATGTAAAATTCCATTATGATGTCATAATGCAAAATGCCATTGAGATGTCATAATGTAAAAATTGAATTATGATGAAATAATGTAACATTCCATTATGATGGCCTAATGCAAAATTCCATTATGATGTCATAATGCAACATTCCATTATGATGTCATAATGTAAAAATTCCATTATGATGTCATAATGCAACATTCCATTATGATGTCATAATGCAACATTCTATTATGAAGTCATAATGTAACATTCCATTATGATGTCATAATGCAAAATTCCATTATGATGTCATAATGCAACATTCCATTATGATGTCATAATGCAACATTCCATTATGATGTCATAATGTAAAAATGCCATTATGATGTCATAATGCAACATTCCGTTATGATGTCATAATGTAAAAATTCCATTATGATGTCATAATGCAAAATTCCATTATGATGTCATAATGTAAAAATTCTATTATGATGTCATAATGTAAAAATTCAGTTATGATGTCATAATGCAAAATGCCATTATGATGTCATAATGTAAAAATTGAATTATGATGTCATAATGCAAAATTCCATTATGATGTCATAATGCAAAATTCCATTATGATGTCATAATGCAAAATTCCATTATGATGTCATAATGCAACATTCCATTATGATGTCATAATGCAAAATTCCATTATGATGTCATAATGTAAAAATTCCATTATGATGTCATAATGCAAAATTCCATTATGATGTCATAATGTAAAAATTCCATTATGATGTCATAATGCAAAATTCCATTATGATGTCATAATGTAAAAATTCCATTATGATGTCATAATGCAAAATTCCATTATGATGTCATAATGTAAAATTCCATTATGATGTCATAATGCAATATTCCATTATGATGTCATAATGTAAAATTCCATTATGATGTCATAATGCAACATTCCATTATGATGTCATAATGTAAAAATTCCATTATGATGTCATAATGCAACATTCCATTATGATGTCATAATGTAAAAATTTCATTATGATGTCATAATGCAAAATTCCATTATGATGTCATAATGTAAAAGTTCTATTATGATGTCATAATGCAAAATGCCATTATGATGTCATAATGTAAAAATTCCATTATGATGTCATAATGCAACATTCCATTATGATGTCATAATGTAAAAATTCCATTATGATGTCATAATGCAAAATTCCATTATGATGTCATAATGTAAAAATTCCATTATGATGTCATAATGCAAAATTCCATTATGATGTCATAATGTAAAAATTCCATTATGATGTCTTAATGCAAAATTCCATTATGATGTCATAATGTAAAAATTCTATTATGATGTCATAATGCAAAATTCCATTATGATGTCATAATGTAAAAATTCCATTATGATGTCATAATGCAAAATTCCATAATGATGTCATAATGCAAAATTCCATTATGATGTCATAATGTAAAAATTCCATTATGATGTCATAATGCAAAATGCCATTATGATGTAAATAATGCAAAATTCCATTATGATGTCATAATGTAAAAAATCCATTATGATGTCATAATGCAAAATGCCATTATGATGTCATAATGTAAAATTCCATTATGGTGTCATAATGTAACATTCCATTATGATGTCATAATGCAACATTCCATTATGATGTCATAATGCAACATTCCATTATGATGTCATAATGCAAAATTCCATTATGGTGTCATAATGCAACATTCCATTATGATGCCATAATGCAACATTCCATTATGATGTCATAATGTAAAATTCCATTATGATGTCATAATGCAAAATTCCATTATGATGTCATAATGCAAAATTCCATTATGATGTCATAATGCAACATTCTATTATGAAGTCATAATGTAACATTCCATTATGATGTCATAATGCAAAATTCCATTATGATGTCATAATGCAACATTCCATTATGATGTCATAATGCAACATTCCATTATGATGTCATAATGTAAAAATGCCATTATGATGTCATAATGCAACATTCCGTTATGATGTCATAATGTAAAAATTCCATTATGATGTCATAATGCAACATTCCGTTATGATGTCATAATGCAAAATTCCATTATGATGTCATAATGCAACATTCCATTATGATGTCATAATGTAAAATTCCATTATGATGTCATAATGCAACATTCCATTATGATGTCATAATGTAAAAATTCCATTATGATGTCATAATGCAACATTCCATTATGATGTCATAATGCAACATTCTATTATGAAGTCATAATGTAACATTCCATTATGATGTCATAATGCAAAATTCCATTATGATGTCATAATGCAACATTCTATTATGATGTCATAATGCAACATTCCATTATGATGTCATAATGTAAAAATGCCATTATGATGTCATAATGCAACATTCCGTTATGATGTCATAATGTAAAAATTCCATTATGATGTCATAATGCAACATTCAGTTATGATGTCATAATGCAAAATTCCATTATGATGTCATAATGTAAAAATTCCATTATGATGTCATAATGCAAAATTCCATTATGATGTCATAATGTAAAAATTCTATTATGATGTCATAATGTAAAAATTCAGTTATGATGTCATAATGCAAAATGCCATTATGATGTCATAATGTAAAAATTGAATTATGATGTCATAATGCAAAATTCCATTATGATGTCATAATGCAAAATTCCATTATGATGTCATAATGCAACATTCCATTATGATGTCATAATGCAAAATTCCATTATGATGTCATAATGCAAAATGCCATTATGATGTCATAATGTAAAAATTGAATTATGATGTCATAATGCAAAATTCCACTATGATGTCATAATGTAAAATTCCATTATGATGTCATAATGCAAAATTCCATTATGATGTCATAATGTAAAAATTCCATTATGATGTCATAATGCAAAATTCCATTATGATTTCATAATGTAAAAATTCCATTATGATGTCATAATGCAAAATTCCACTATGATGTCATAATGTAAAATTCCATTATGATGTCATAATGCAACATTCCATTATGATGTCATAATGTAAAATTCCATTATGATGTCATAATGCAACATTCCATTATGATGTCATAATGTAAAAATTCCATTATGATGTCATAATGCAACATTCCATTATGATGTCATAATGCAACATTCTATTATGAAGTCATAATGTAACATTCCATTATGATGTCATAATGCAAAATTCCATTATGATGTCATAATGCAACATTCTATTATGATGTCATAATGCAACATTCCATTATGATGTCATAATGTAAAAATGCCATTATGATGTCATAATGCAACATTCCGTTATGATGTCATAATGTAAAAATTCCATTATGATGTCATAATGCAACATTCAGTTATGATGTCATAATGCAAAATTCCATTATGATGTCATAATGTAAAAATTCCATTATGATGTCATAATGCAAAATTCCATTATGATGTCATAATGTAAAAATTCTATTATGATGTCATAATGTAAAAATTCAGTTATGATGTCATAATGCAAAATGCCATTATGATGTCATAATGTAAAAATTGAATTATGATGTCATAATGCAAAATTCCATTATGATGTCATAATGCAAAATTCCATTATGATGTCATAATGCAACATTCCATTATGATGTCATAATGCAAAATTCCATTATGATGTCATAATGCAAAATGCCATTATGATGTCATAATGTAAAAATTGAATTATGATGTCATAATGCAAAATTCCACTATGATGTCATAATGTAAAATTCCATTATGATGTCATAATGCAAAATTCCATTATGATGTCATAATGTAAAAATTCCATTATGATGTCATAATGCAAAATTCCATTATGATTTCATAATGTAAAAATTCCATTATGATGTCATAATGCAAAATTCCACTATGATGTCATAATGTAAAATTCCATTATGATGTCATAATGCAAAATTCCATTATGATGTCATAATGTAAAATTCCATTATGATGTCATAATGCAAAATGCCATTGAGATGTCATAATGTAAAAATTGAATTATGATGAAATAATGTAACATTCCATTATGATGGCCTAATGCAAAATTCCATTATGATGTCATAATGCAACATTCCATTATGATGTCATAATGTAAAAATTCCATTATGATGTCATAATGCAACATTCCATTATGATGTCATAATGCAACATTCTATTATGAAGTCATAATGTAACATTCCATTATGATGTCATAATGCAAAATTCCATTATGATGTCATAATGCAACATTCCATTATGATGTCATAATGCAACATTCCATTATGATGTCATAATGTAAAAATGCCATTATGATGTCATAATGCAACATTCCGTTATGATGTCATAATGTAAAAATTCCATTATGATGTCATAATGCAAAATTCCATTATGATGTCATAATGTAAAAATTCTATTATGATGTCATAATGTAAAAATTCAGTTATGATGTCATAATGCAAAATGCCATTATGATGTCATAATGTAAAAATTGAATTATGATGTCATAATGCAAAATTCCATTATGATGTCATAATGCAAAATTCCATTATGATGTCATAATGCAAAATTCCATTATGATGTCATAATGCAACATTCCATTATGATGTCATAATGCAAAATTCCATTATGATGTCATAATGTAAAAATTCCATTATGATGTCATAATGCAAAATTCCATTATGATGACATAATGTAAAAATTCCATTATGATGTCATAATGTAAAAATTCCATTATGATGTCATAATGCAAAATTCCATTATGATGACATAATGTAAAAATTCCATTATGATGTCATAATGTAAAAATTCTATTATGATGTCATAATGCAAAATTCCATTATGATGTCATAATGTAAAAATTCAATTATGATGTGATAATGCAAAATGCCATTGAGATGTCATAATGTAAAAATTGAATTATGATGTCATAATGTAACATTCCATTATGATGGCCTAATGCAAAATTCCATTATGATGTCATAATGCAAAATTCCATTTTGATGTCAAAATGCAACATTCCATTATGATGTCATAATGCAAAATTCCATTATGATGTCATA